>NC_137013.1:29960898-29983398 GCF_032717465.1 Coenobita brevimanus
TATAAATTTCTCAGATCTAATTGAAATCGGAATGCTGTAAAACTTGTCAGTTTATACAAAGTTTTAATTGGCAGTGCACTTAATCCTTTTAATGTGTTGTTTCTAACAATAAGAAAAACAGTGGACGGAGATTTATAGTTTAAGGCCACTACGGTAAACCTAAATGTGCAAGGTTGTCATATATATATATATATATATATATATATATATAAAGGAGTATAGAAATTAATGGTGATCAAGTTTTTTCTTATGAATGTAGTTGATTCGTGTAGGAGCCATTGGAGATAGTGATAGTCTCTACCCCTCCGTAACTCTACTCTTCCATTACCAGTTTTAATATCAACTCTGTTTTCCTTCATCCTAGCACCCATTCTCTCCTCCTGTCTCCTTCCTAGCTATCGCTTCTATCTCCATCCCGGACCTCTTCTTTTCCTTTCCACCCTAGCTCCCTTTCTTCTCCTGCCTCCGCTCCTTGCCGGTCCTCCCAGGTGCTCCTAGTACTGCTGCTCATACTCTTGATCCTCAACAAACTCCTCCTGTTCGTCGTCCACCGTGGCCTCCTGGTACTGCTGATACTCGGACACCAGGTCGTTCATGTTGGACTCCGCCTCCGTGAACTCCATATCGTCCATACCCTCGCCCGTGTACCAGTGAAGGAACGCCTTGCGACGGAACATTGCCGTGAACTGCTCCGAGATACGCTGAAAGGGGAATACATAATCGTTAATGTTATTTGTGCTAGAAGTAAATAGAAAACCAAGGAACAAAGAGCAAATCCACTCTAGACGAAAGGTTCCTTGAAGCTTCCTTTGTCTTAGTTTGCAGAGTTAACCTTAGTACAAAAAACGTTTTCCTTGTCCAACACTTCTTCAAGCATGTGCTGTACCAGCCTACTCAAACTCACACTTCGATTCCCTTGAGAGCCACCTACATAACAACCTATGGGGTTACCACTCATCGCGTTGCTGTAGTCCATCGTACCATCGTATAATTGGATATGTACTATATTAGACGAAACCTCTTGGACTTCATCAAACTGTTCAGCTCATCGAGATAAAGCATTGCTCCCCCAGTGGGATGTAAATAATCTATAGATCCAGCAGCTGCCCCTGCGCACCAGCAATCTAGCCTAAGCTGGCTAGGGATATCTCCGTATCCATGGCATGTCAGTGGTGGTTGTAACTTGACAAACTCCAGGGTACCCTGGTGGCACCATCACGAAGATGCTACTCACACAGGATAAGATCAAGCCCTCTGTCTCCTCATTCCAGCCATTTCCAAGCACCCTCGTGGACAGTGACACATACACACATGCACATCCCAGACCATCATATCCTTCTGCCGACACGCACCGTGTGTGACTGTTATCCATACATTACCACATTCCCTCACACAACCATCTATATTATACTTGCCCTTCACGTTTTACATATACTGTACACTCGGACAGTCCTTTTTTCCACAACTTCTCCTTATGTATATATCAGTCACGGTTTAGGCTGGTGTTTGAAGTATTTCAGTCATTGTCAGGTGACATTCACATGGGCTGGCTACTCAACAGGGGGGCTCAGTCACAATTCGTACACACCGTTCCAACTGCCCTAAGCTATGATAGTCATTAGCGTATGTAATCCAATCTACAAAACTACAAATTTCCAGGTACAAGAAAAATCTTCATAAGTAAATACATAAGAAAATTAATAATAAAATAGAAATTACATCACCTTGAAGAGCTCCTGAATAGCAGTGGAGTTACCGATGAAGGTTGCGGCCATTTTCATCCCGCGTGGAGGAATGTCACACACGGCTGTCTTCACGTTGTTGGGGATCCACTCCACGAAGTACGACGAATTCTTATCTTGCACACTCAGCATCTGTTCGTCCACCTCCTTCATGGACATACGGCCGCGGAAGACAGTGGCCACGGTGAGGTAGCGGCCGTGTCTGGGGTCACAGGCCGCCATCATGTTCTTGGAGTCAAAGAGCTGTGACGTTAGTTCCGGTACCGTCATCTTTCGGTACGGTTGTGTTCTGTGGGGCATGGAGGAATGTGACCAATGAGTATGTAATGTGCAACTGCAGCGATGTATAAATATTTGAGTGGAATACCGGTAAATCACTTAGAAAAATATAGTGTAAAAGTTCAGTCTTTTATAAATCAGATGATTTTTTTTTTTTTTTTTGTATTCTTGCTGTCACCAAACAATTATATGCAACTTAAGAAGGACCATTATTAGTGAAGATGTTGATGAACCTCCTCAGTCTGAAAAGGATCTTCTAAGCTGAATAAGAGCGCTTGAGACTGAAATAAATAAATAGATAAATAAGTAAATAAATAAAAATTACGTTCTCTGGCTGAAGAAGCTGAAAACTGGACTAACCCCCTGGCAGTGAGCGGCGCAAACCCAGGCATAAAGAAGTGTAGACGCGGGAAAGGCACCATATTTACGGCCAGCTTCCTCAGATCGGCGTTCAATTGCCCGGGAAAACGAAGACAGGTAGTCACTCCGGACATGGTTAAGGACACCAGGTGGTTCAGGTCGCCGTAGGTGGGTGTGGTGAGCTTCAGGGTCTTAAAACAGATGTCGTAGAGCGCCTCGTTGTCGATACAGTAGGTCTCGTCTGTGTTCTCGACCAGCTGGTGGATGGAGAGGGTCGCGTTGTATGGCTCCACCACTGTGTCGGACACCTGGTGACAACAGAGAGAACTGGTGAGGTGAACACTGGGATTCTTCATCATCATCACCTACGCCTTTTCTCGCATGGGAATCCCGTGACGTGATGGCCATGATAGAGCCTCGGCAAGACTGCTTTGTTTTCACAGACCTCCCTCAGTCGCTCCTCTTCCTCCCGCTTCTCTCACCAATATATTGATCCACCCACTTCTTCCATACCACATAAGGTCTGCCTCTTCCTACATTACTCTCAGTTTCACATTCAAAGACTTATTTCTTTCATACAATCTATGTGCATTCTTTGAAAGTCCATACAATTTCAACGTGTAAATTTTATCCACAGGGTAATTCCACATATATATCCTTTCTTCCATTCCAGAATACTTATAAGCTCTGTTTCTTATGCCAGTCATGTTGCTTATATCTGCAACAGTACTGGAAAAAGGTCATATCTGCAGCCTTGAAAATAAATTACTGACAGCCCTTGCCCAGGTTTCACTCCGATACATGTTTCAGAAGTAATACATTTTCATGCAAGTGTTGGAGAGGGAAGCCCGCACGCGGTGGCACCGATTTAAGCTACAAACGTTCATAAACTCTTCCCTCTCTTCCGGAAGGAGGATAGAGGACTGCAGAAGAAGAGTAACTTGAGGCTGTGGTCC
Organism: Coenobita brevimanus; assembly: GCF_032717465.1. Lineage (NCBI taxonomy): Eukaryota > Metazoa > Arthropoda > Malacostraca > Decapoda > Coenobitidae > Coenobita > Coenobita brevimanus. The sequence goes on from NC_137013.1 coordinate 29,964,236, forward strand.
TGTGGGTTCACGTTCAGATGACCCTGGTGCCTCTACAGTAACAACATGCAGGACCTTTTCACTTCCCTTCTGGCCATCCATGCCTTTAAAATACAACCAGGTTTTCAAATTACTCTTGCCTCCTGATGTGATCCTTCCTGAACATTACACTCCATTTTCCCTTGTAGACACATGATCCTACCTGAGTATTCTCTCTTTCCCTCCCTTTCTCTCTCTTCTGATTCCATCTATCGCACACACACACACACACACACACACACACACACACACACACACACACACACACACACACACACAAAGTTAAATCTACATAAAGTTGGTACGCTGCCATCCATGCCTTATTCTCACCTTGGGGCTGGGCATAACGGAGAAAGTGTTCATGATCCTGTCCGGGTACTCCTCCCTGATTCTGGATATGAGAAGGGTGCCCATGCCCGAGCCCGTGCCCCCGCCGAGGGAGTGTGTCAGTTGGAAGCCCTGGGGAAGTTATTAGATTAGAAACAGGAGCCTTGCAGGGTACGTAGCGACTGCAGAGGCAACAGGTACTTAAGTTGGAATGTCTATATCTGTTGCATGTTAGTCTTCTTCCTATGACTGAAGGTTGCTTAGTGTTATATTTCTAGTCGCTGTGGAGATTTCTTAACACTTCTTCCTTTGCGATTTATATTTTACTTCTCACCTCTTGTATGTTGTTGGTGATAATAATAATAATAATAATAATAATAATAACCGTAAAACTATATGAATAACATACTAGACAAAGTTAAGGTATAGCATGCCAAATAAATCTGCAGGGAAGCAGTGCCAATCTGTAGGGAAACAGTGCTACGAAGCCTCCACTGCTACTACACAAACACGGCTCATAGACTGTTGAATATTCACAACATGAGTCAATGAGTCAGTAACACAATTTTTGCAGTCCCAGTCTTCCCTTAGAGCAAAGTAAAGTTAAATACGAGAATATCGACTGCAGGACGATCATTACGAGTGGTTTTCTGGTAACTTTTTCCACGCAATTCGATCTTGGCAGAGGCATTTTCAGGGTTGCTGGTGACTTTTCCTGGCGATTTCACATGCGTGTATAACGTTTCCTTAAAAGTTGGCAAGAAAATGTCATCATGATAGATTTGACAGGGAAAAGTTGCCAGATAAAACCGCTAAAAACTCCGAAACTGGTTAAATTTTCGATTCTACTTGCTGTCAGTTACTAAACTGAAATAAATCTCTACAGTATATCTAGCTATGAAACATATTCTCTTTACCATACACAGCAAATACAGCCCTAGTATGTGTTCAATATGGACGGTGGGTGTTAGCGCCGAAGTGGTGACATGTAGAGGTGTATGGTATGTAGGAGGACTGCTGGGCCTTGATAGCAGGCTGAGAGCCTATGCCCAGAGTCGGACACATAAAAAAAAAAAAAATAGTCGCAGTTCTGGTTCTCCAACCTTACGATCCTCATCGTGTTTCCCAAAAATGAAGTGAGATTTTTTCTTATTATTATTATTAACCTCCAAATGGAGATTAACATGTTTCATTTTTGCTACGAAATCAACACATAACTGCTCTTATTATTGTCATCATCATCATCATCACCATCATCATTCTTATTCTTATTATTATTGTTATACCTGGAGACAGTCGCAGTTCTCGCTCTCCTTCCTCACCATCTCCATCACGTTGTCCACCAGCTCTGCCCCTTCTGTGTAGTGTCCTTTGGCCCAGTTGTTGCCGGCACCACTTTGACCTAACAGGGGCAATAATACCATCACTGTAAACACGGCCTTGCTATACTCTGTTCACTTTAATTTGGCAAAGATTTTTTTCCCCCTTATAGCTTATTTCCTGTAGCTGATTGGAAGAATAGAACGATTTATACTACGGCTTTACATTATTTCCTTGGCACTACTTCGTGACTTGCACCGTATTCTTGTGTTAATCCTGTTACAGTTCGGTATTTAAGATGAAGCTAATAATTTTATGTCAAGCTAAAGTGGACAGAGTAGCTTATATCACAGCTAAATAATCCCACAACCACTGTGACCTGTCAGACTCGATAACTGCAACATAAGTTAATTTCCCTTTTCATATTACTTAAGAAGATCGGGAACAAAGCTTCCTATTCAATATGGGAGTTTTGTTTGAGGCAAACTTTGCTGGAAGTCTTTCTCCATCCTGTGCCATAGGAGGTACGAGGCTGTTTACTCTTCAGATAGTGGCGCATTTATTTAAAAAAAGTGGTGTCAAGAGGAGTTTCAGTCTCTTGATTTCCGATTCATTTAGTTGCCTTTCACAGCAGGAGCTCTTTTTACAGTATATTTAGATGCATATATGATGACCTAGTATAATGTACTCTAAAATTTCATTGAACTGAAGCATCCTCCATGCTGCCAAACGGTTTAATAACAACTATTATATCTCAAATGTGTGACACTGATTGTAATCTTTTAAAGAAATAATTATCATCATAAAATGTTATTACACCAATAAACATTTAAAGGAAAATAACGACTACATTTACCGTCAAAACAACTACAATACTATGTTACTGAAATCATGGAGTATCGCAACTCGTGAACCAGGTGCTCAACGAAGCCTGAATCAGCAGACAATGTGTACTTTTATTTGGAAGGTTCGGCAAAAGGGGCATGAAAGAATCATTGTTAATGTTTTGCTTATCTCAAACTACGGACTACTAGTTATTCATAAGAGAGAGAGAGAGAGAGAGAGAGAGAGAGAGAGAGAGAGAGAGAGAGAGAGAGAGAGAGAGACTGTTACTTACCGAAAACGAAGTTGTCGGGCTTAAAGAGTTGGCCGAATGCTCCAGATCTGACGGAGTCCATCGTTCCTGGCTCGAGGTCGACCAGGACAGCTCTCGGTACGTATTTTCCTCCTGTAAAACCATGTATGTTTATCTCACATCATTCGAGAGGTTAGGTTCAGCTCACGGTATCTCAAGGCTCATTTCTAAGCTAGAGAGAATGTAGATGAGCGTATTATTAGGCTTATTATTTTTGACTTTTCAAGTGTTTTTACGGTAGGTTTGACAATACCTGGACGGCATTACTCGTTTCAGTCAGTAATCGACCCTTTTATTTACTCAGTTATGCAAACACATTTTCTTCTGTGACACCTCCGTCGGGAATCAGCAGTAACGGAGATGTAACATTATTTAATCAAGCCAGTTAGTGTATATGCCCAAGCGGCCTAGTCAATCACCAGCTACCACCTGGCCACTCGGTTTCGTCACGGCCTCTGAAGTAAAGGGCTCACGCATTTTTTTTTTTTTTAATAACAAGGAATGTGAGACCGATAATTACAGTAGAGTTGGGATATTGTTTAGAAATGAACTATTTTGGGTCTAGGTTAAGTGGCATTAGGGTAGGCTAATGTCTAAAATGACTTGTAATTCACTTTTTAGGGAGAGGGGGTCATACCGTAACTGAAAAACTGGTGATTTCTGATGGAAAGCAGGTAGAAATCGAACGAATCACACTGAAAACCAAGGGGATAACCTCACATTAACCACCGGCACCATGTCAAGTATGGAGTGAATCGAGAAAATATCCACGTTTACATCTGTGACTATTATAAAATGTCTACTTTCTAAGACAGTGCCAGTATCTGTTGCGTAATCTCATTATCTCAAGCTCTTCAATACAACGACGTACTTTTGTATTATTATTGCTACCTCCAGGTGATTAACTCTACTAAGGTTAGACTTCTCGAAATGTAGAAGCTAGATATAACCATCGGGAATCCCTAGACTACTATGGAACTACCCTAAGCCTACTAAAACTTGTCTGCTGGTACCGTAGTAAGAATAAACTGTGTCATCTTAGTGGAGGTGGTAAAACTACAATTAGTTCATCTACTAGTGTCATAAAATTAGTACTGTATAGGTTGTAGCAAACTTTCATATTAAGCTTTTTATAAATTGTTGTGTTATTAAAACCTATAATAGGCAACTGATTTTATTATAGAGAGCTGAAATCCATAGGCTTGTTATTATTGAAATCTACTGTAGGCTACTGAATATAATATTGAGAATTGAAATTTATAGTGGATCTCGATTATAGGCTATTGAAGTACAAGGGGCTCCTACAGTCACTCAGCTACACATATACCATATATATATATATATATATATTGGCGTTAACTGGAATAAAAACAGAGGTGTCCCGACTAGGAGTATACTTTTATTTCAGTTAACCCCAGGCGATTTTATTCAGTAGGAGGTACCGTACTGTAATTATAGGAACCTGAGATTATTAAAAAACAATATATTGGTGTTTATAGAATATTTAAACCCAGAGTGAATGTAGTCTTAGGCTGTGAAATTTACTGTAAGCTACTGGAATTATAGTTTGATACTCCTGCCCAAGGCCGTAGCTAACAATTAATTCATGAACATTCTGACGATTTTATTTATTCAGTTTGGAAAGACATTTCGGACCGAGGGGCCAGATAGTCATCATTAACCCTTTCGTATCTAGAGAGTTGCCATGAGGTGAATAAAATCGTCTGGTAGCAGCAAAAATTAACAACGAAAAGACGTATTATGTGATGATGCAGTTATAATTTACTGCGCTAAACTGTTAATGGCTTTTACATGCTCTTCTGAACTACGGTACTGTTTAGACTCAGCAAATATAATTCATTGTATTTCATTTGTACTTGTGTCATAAAATATGCCTGAAAGTACTGATGATACTTATGAGTCTGTCCATCAAGCATATCACAGCATAGCGCGATATACACATCATGTGTAATTCTTAAACTCACTTCTGCAGGTCCTTCACTATGATGACCTGTATTTTTATTTTATCCGTTTTATCCCCAGGCCGCTTACCTCGAATTTGGAGAGGCTGTTAGGACTGGAGGTGTTAGAGATAGCCTTCCTTCATTCCCTCAGTACGAGAAGGATTTCGTGATAAAGTCGTCGAAAGTATCAAATTAAAAAATAAATAAATAAATGAAATTGCTTATTTTGACTCAGGGTTAACAGCACGATCAAATTGTTTTGAAACTGTAAAGGAGTATTGACATAACTATTTTAAATAAATAAATTTTAGTCATTTTACTCAAACCTTCCCTAAAACTAACATCTCCATCTTGAGTGCTAAGTTGTAGAATGTGATACTAGTCACGAATAAGTGTTATGGATAAGATGTAGAGACGTACCAGTCTTTTTCTGCCACTGAGCTACCGTACGTGAAATATGCTGCTAAAGGACGAAAATCTGAGCCAAGTGTTGGAGATAAGAAAATATCAAGGACAGAGACTATGTTGTTTCGTGAGACTAAATAATGCAGGATTTTACCAGCCTAGGAGGGAAGTAAGAGGAGTGTCATATTGTTTTGGAAGAATCAGCGTTCGATTCACAGGCCGGTCAGAGTCGTGGATAAAGTTTGTTTCCCCCTTGTTCTTGTCATCTTACAGTACGATAACGTCGATTGTTGCGGGTCGTGTTTTGACGAAAGATTGGGACTTAGAAACAAGTTGAATGTCTGCCTTAATGATCCTTGTGCAATCGATAGGTAATCTAACCCTTTGAAAAGTTTGTAATTTCTCTCTCTCTCTCTCTCTCTCTCTCTCTCTCTCGAGTTTAGCTTCCGTGGTTTTCTCAAAGATAAGTAAAAATGTCTGGTGACAACCATTCCTTGATGCCTCAACAGCGACGAAAGGATTATTCTAACCAATTTTTAAGCTTCTGAATGCTAGAATTCTCTCAACTGAACAGAATAATCTGCTGTTAGCCTGAGTAATTACCCAATCGCATCAGCAGCAGCGCAAGGGGGAAATATTCACCTAAAACGGAGATGGGAACCTGAATTTGTAAAGCGATGGTTGTGTGCTGTAGTCTGGAGGAATGTCTGTTGGCCGTTTTCTTAAGCAGTTACGCTTGCTTCCTTTTTTTTTTTTTTTTTTTTTTTTTTCTAACGCAGCATGGATAATGCAGAGGGCGGGGCCAGCACACGACATCTCCTTATTTTGTGGTCAGCTTTAAATTTCTGTCTAGGTTATATACACTTGTTAATGCTTCTTGACCTGTGTATAATAACACAGTTTTCCCTGATAGTTCAGGGCTAGGGTGTAGCTTCGCGATCTGCGAATGTTCCCAGGCAAGGGTTTGAAATCCTATAGCCATGACCGATATTTAAGTAGTAATCCTAAAGGACGACTTACCTGTTTTACATTGGCTGACGCCGAACAATTTTATTCGCCACTAGAAACTTTCAAAGGTGTGAGGGTTAAAGCTGTCTGTAGTTTGTCCTCTCATATGCTTGCACGTATTCGAACCTTCCAAAGGTGTGAGGGTTAAAGCTGCCTGTAGTTTGTCCTCTCATATGCTTGCACATTTTCGCTCCCTGCCGGTTCATGACGAAGACAGGCCTACACAGATCCTGACGAACATGCATCACTTCCGTTTTAACATACATTTCCACACGCACTCCTTCCCCATTCGTACTTCACCAGCATGTTCAGTTTTGGTGTAGGCCACGTAGTGTGAGCGCAGGAGGCCAGTGTTTGCCTTACGTTCTGACAGGTGGCATCAAGGGCAGATCATGTCAGCTATTGGGCATGAAATTGCTTGCCCACTGGCCACCGGTTTTCTTAGGTTTTAATCGTTGCTGTCTTCTGCGTTTGAATGCGTAAGTTGTAGTGCGTAGGCAGTTTCCTTGCGTGAGATGTTAACGAATAAATTCTTTCAAAACGTCTATCTATCTATCTATCTATAGCCCAACGCCCTAATCCCGCAAAAGGGTGGCCGCAGACAAAACGCCTCCAAGTCACTCTGTCACCCACCATTTGACTCCCCTCCCCCCAACTCACCCCCCCCTCCCTCATATACCTCTCAACTCCATCCCTCCACCTCATCCTCGGTCTACCCCTCCCTCTCCCTCCCTCCACCTCACCTACATACACCCTCTTAGTCAGTCTTTCATTCTCCATCCTCTCCACATGTCAAAACGTGCATTTGTTTAAGATTTTTCTTCGTGGCTTCCAAGACTTCCTCGCTCATCTTTACCTGCGTATTTTTGCATGTTCTGCATTAGCTCTCTCTTGGCCAGAAAAGGGGGGGGGGGAAATTGGTACAGGCATTCTATTTCAGCTACCTCTAGATGATTTACTTAAACTATATGTCATATGAATCTGAGTGTTAATACCGTAATCATGAACCGAGATCTCATGGCTGGGACAGCTCTGATTAGCCCCGCCGCTGTAGCCATTGATAATCGAGTCGGTTTTTATTATCTGTTATGTTTGTATATAATGTACAGTATGTGTGTACTGTAGGTATAATGGAAGCATGTATGTATCTATGTAGGCTACTGTATCTGTGAACGAAATATCAATGCCGACCCCATTTTCAACAAAAGTGGAACATAGATTGTGAGTGGGTCTGGGAAGAAGTTTTATTTCTGGTGCAAATCGATCAGAGGTCAAAGTTCATGTGTAAAGATATAGAAAAGTTCATGGTGCAGCGTTAGCCTATGAATCCCGTATTCAATTAGGGTCAAATTAGCACATGCGCTGCGTGTGTGTACGGTTGCCAAGTGGTTCAATTAGGGCGCTGTTGATCAGAGGTAGGGGGCATAGGTTAAGGGCAGAGTCAAAGTTCTTAGTTCGGTGTTTATTGCATATCTGACCCGCCCTGGATAAAAACTGGCACATACATTGGAAAGAGGTGTATCGATTTTGACTCAAGGGATCGAGGCTCAAGGCCACGGATTGAAGTCATATTCTGGCCTCGATGTCCCTGTGACTCATAAGCACCCTTTCTAGTATTTTATCAGACATGACACCAAACGATTTTACGAGTATTTAGATGGAAGGAAATTACAGGACCCCAGGCGTTTACAGAGAACTACATACCTCAACGTTACGAAGACATCAATTTACCATTTGATATAGTAGCTTAGTTATGTAAAATTCATCCTGCTTTTTTGGCGTAGATTAATAAGGGGATCCGCATCTAATCCATTACACTGACATGCCATCGATTTTCCACCTAAATACACCGACGCTTCATTGTTGATAGCGGGCCGGAATTCCCTTAAGTAAGAACACGCCTAAATGTGTGTGTGTGTGTGTGTGTCTATTTTATATATATATATATATATATATATATATATATATATATATATATATATATATATATATATATATTCTCCCACTCCTTTCCTTTCATCGTTTCCTGTGAACTTTGCCGGAGAGTTTTTGTATGCTGCATGGTGGTCCTTCTCACTTTTACCTGCTGACGTCGACTGTAGAGTTTGGTGGACGTGTGGAGCCTTCTTACTTTACTATCCCTTTTCAGCTTATAAAATCAAATACCAAAGTTAGTCTTCTCAGTAACAAACAGCCGCGTGGGGACCATTAAATTTGTTGTGTACTTTCCATTTATACTCCCATTTCCCCATTCCCTCTATCCCACCCTTGTCTTTCCCTCCCTTTCCAATCTCTCCCCCCTCTCTCTCCTCTGTCTCTCCTTTCCTCCCTTCCCTTTCTCTCCCCCCTTCCCTCTCCTCTGTCTCTCCTCCCCTCCCTCCACCCCCACAGTCCAGTCCAGCACATTACGTGTATTGATCACCAGTCTATCTCATGACGTCACCGTGGTGTTATAATACTGACCACCACACCACCGCCCTAGCACACCACCACAGCAGGGGCGTACCTAGGGATTTGGGGGCCCGGGGGGCTAGGTTCTTTGCGGGGGCCTCCCTCCAACATCTTGGAGGGGGGCCCCCGCAAGTTGCCAGATATCTCATTCTCAAAATTTATCTAATATCTCATCCGGGATTGTCTGGATGATACATATATATATTTCTAATTATTAATAAAAAAAAGCTTATAAATTTTTAAGGCTTTTGGCCCCCCCCTCAACTGGGGGCCCGAGGGGCACTTTCAAACAGCCCCCCCGCCCCCCCTAAGGTACGCCACTGCACCACAGTACCACGCCACCTTACCACCACACTTCCACACCACCACACTACAATACCACACCACCACACTACAATACCACACCACCACACTACAACACAACCACATCACCATATTACAGCACAACCACACTACCACACAACCACACTCTCTTACCACATCACATTACCGTACTGCCACACCACACCATTACACTGCTGTACCCTGTACCACCATACTACCACTCCGCCACCACACTACTACGTCACCAGACAACCACACCACACTACGACACCACCACATCATCACCACCATATTATCACATCGCTACACAAATGCACCGCTTTCTCCAACCACACCACACCGAACCGCCGTTCTTTATGCGCTCTAAGTTTGTTTCTCGTCACTTGGGGTTTGTTGGAAGAATGAAAGGGAGGCTAAGAACAAGGAAGGGAGAGTAAATGAGGGCGTTGCACTTGAGGGAGTGTGCTTAATACCTGGGCTGGTTGAGGAAGCAGAACTAGACCAGGAATCAAGGTGGAGGGATGATGTGGAGGACGAATCCAGTGGCTGTTACGTAATAGGGACGGTAGTGGCTGGAGGTCTTTCTTGGTCTTAGCCACCCCTTGATAACCTCACCTTAGAATATTTGAATGGGCATTTTGCAATAACCAGTGACAAGATGATTCAGAAGAGTCTGGTGTAATAGGATTGAGGAGAGTCTACATTTTATAATGCCCTCAGACACTGGAACAACCTACCTGGAAATATGAAAGCCTGCTGGTCCATGAATACGTTCCAGAAAAACATAAAACACACTTACAGCAATCACTGATGGAAAGAGTAGCATATATATATATATATATATATATATATATATATATATATATATATATATATATATATATATATATATATATATATATATATATATATATATATATATATATATATATATATATATATATAATGTATGTATGTATGTGTGTGTGTGTGTGTGTGTGTGTGTGTGTGTGTGTGTGTGTGTGTGTGTGTGTGTGTGTGTTGTGCTAATTAAAATGTAAACTATGCTTCCCCTTCTCCCTAGGCTTTATCTGTGCTTGGAATCTTGCATTGCTGGTACTTTAATCACTGTAATTCATTTTCAGTTACATACCTATGCAATATAATCACGATTGCAGCAACTTTGTTTATATATTACCTTTCGAATGAAGTTATGGTTGTAGTTATAGACAAGTGTTCGTGGGCCCTTCGGGCCCCTCGCACTTGCTCCTGCGGAGAGCTGTAGCGCTACTATAGTTTATTTTAGTTGTACGTATGGGCAAAAAATTCTACGGAGATTTTATGCCGGGCGCCGGGAGCGGTGTTTTTTGGTCAAAATGTGATCGTTCATTAAATATAGTAAAAGTTTTTCAGTCATGATGGGACCAAGTTTTTTCACATCAGCGAATTTTTTCAATTTTTTTTTGCAAATTTTGGTGCGATTTGAATGTGTAGTTTCAGCTGCCCAAAACACACACACACACACACACACACACACACACACACACACACACACACACACACACACACACACACACACACGGCTGGTGCTATAGTATATTAGATAGACAGGTAGACTGATAGATGGACAGATAAACATAAAGACAAGGAGACAGACAGTCAGATAGATAGATAGATAGATAGATAGATAGACAAATAAACGGACAGACATACAGACAGACAGACAAAGAGACAGGTGGCTTGATAAACAGTTATTCAGGAAGACAGTTAAACAGATAAATAAATAAATACATAGACGTGCTAACAGACAGACGACCATAAAGATATAGATTGATAAAGAGACATGAAGGTAGACAGGCAGGTAGGTAGCTAGATTAGAGAAAAAATGACAGATCAAGGCGTAAAGAAACAGTCGTAAAGATTTTGACAGGTAGCTACCAAGTTAGACAGACAGGCAGACAGATAGATAAACTGATAGATAAGTAGTAAACAGACAGGCAGACAGGTAGGTAGGAAGGCAGGTACCACGAATTTATACACTAGGTTTTTCCTGTTCCTCGAGACTAAAAAATGTCGATTACCACGAAAGAGAATGTGTGGGAATTGATTTAGTGGAAGGTTGATGGCATTGACATTTTGGACCCCCCTACCCCCCCTCCTCACCACCTTTCATCCCCCCCTCTCCTCCCTTGCTCTCCCCCCTCCTTCCCTTCTCTTCCTTTCATTCTCCGCCCCTCTCATTCCATCCTTTCTCCTCCCTTCCCTTCCCTTCCTTTACTTTCCCTTGCCTTCCCTTCTCCATCTTTCCTTTCTCCATCCATACATTTCCCTTCCTTTCCTTTCCGCTGCCTTCTCTTGCCTTCCTTTCCCCTCCCTCCCCTTCGTCTCCCATGTCTTCTCTTCCTCGTTCCCCTCCCCTCCCCACCTTTATTTCTCACATCTAGACGAATTTTTTCCTGTCCACCATAGAAACTCCTTCATAGCACTTGAGTCTGATTGATGTGAGCGTTTATTGGCCGTCCTCCTTGTCGCAGGATGCTTATATACACTTTCAGACTACTCCTTAGACACATGGCTATAAAGTTGAATACCCCAATACTTATTTATTCATTTTTTCAGGTAGCCAGCAACTTCAAGCGGAAGGCCAAGGAGAGGGTGGCTTTATGTGGTAAGTGTTTGTGAGGAAGTGAGCTTTGAACAGTTAGGAGGCAACAAAAATGACATGGATTAGACTCTGATAAATCATATGGGCTTAGTGTATGCATGACAATGCTCGTAACAAGGACTGTGTCCCTTTTATAACTTGGCACTACCCCACAGGTGGTGCAAGATGACGTGGTGCAAGATGACCTGGCCATCTTGCACTTTCTTGTGGACTGGTGTGAGTGTGGCACAAAGTCAGGAGATACAGCGGCTTCAATGGTGAGTGAATTGATGCATCGTTCACTCCATTAGGCATTATGATGATAGTTTTCTAAGAATGTGTGTGTGTTCTTACCTAATTGTTCTTACCTAATTGTATCTTTACAGGAATGAGTCAAGCTCGTACTGTCCCGTGTCTTAAACCATATTTATCGTAAATATCCTTAAATTTGTGAATTGTTTTGGCACACACTATTTATAGTGTATTCCACTGATCAATTGCTCTGTTTGGGAAACTGAATTTCCTCACGTCTTTATCACCTCTCTTCTTATGCAGTTTTTTGCAGTGTCCTCTTGCTGATGCTTCCCAATATGTCAAGTAATCATTTATGTCTATTTTCTCCTTCCCTGATATGAATTTATATAGCATTATCATGTCACCTTTTTTCCTTCTCTCCTGTAGTGTTGGTAGATTCAGTTTATTTAGTCTTTCTTCGTAGCTTAGATCCCTTAAGCTTGGTATCCATCTTGTAGCGGCCCTTTGAACTTTTTCAATCTTGTCTATGTGTCTTTTGAGATGAGGACTCCAGACTACTGATGCATACTCCAGGGTTGGTCTGATGAATGATTTTATTATCCTTCTTAGCATGTCTTCATTTATGTATGTGAATGCTATTCTCATATTTGCAAGCAGTGTATACATGTTCCGTACCTTCTCACTGATGTGGTCAGCCGGAGATAGTCTGTTATTGATAATCACACCTAGGTCCTTCTCTCTTTCTGATGTGTGTAGGGTTTTATTTCCTAACGTATAATCCCAATCAGGTCTTTTTCCACTTTTACCAAACTTGATTACATGACACTTGTCCACATTGAATTCCATTTGCCATGTATTACTCCATTCATGAAGTTTATTTAATTCTTCTTGTAGCTCTTTAAAAGAGTCTGTGTTAGTAATTCTCCTTTGTATGTTTGCATCATCTGCAAACATATTTAGATAGCTTTCATTTCCAGTGTTACTGTCTGTATCATTTATGTACACTAAAAACATGATTGGTGCTAGCACTGAGCCCTGTGGTACTCCACTAGTCACTTCTTTCCATGATGAGTAGTTTCCCCTTAGTACTGTTCTCATTTCTCTTTTTATGAGAAAATCTTTCATCCAACAAAACAATTTGCCTCGTATTCCTCCTTGATGGTACAGTTTCCATAAAAGTCTTTGGTGTGGTACTGTGTCAAATGCTTTCTTGAAATCTAAATAGATACTGTCCACCCATCCTTCTCTTTCCTGTATTGTGTCTGTTACTCTGTCATAGTAGCTCAACAGATTAGTAACACATGATTTTCCTTTTCTGAAACCAAACTGTCTTTTTGTTATCATATTGTATTCTTCTAGATAATTTACCCAAGCTTTTCTTATAAGCTTTTCTAAATACCTTGCTTACAACACTGGTCAGTGATACTGGTCGGTAGTTGAGTGGATTTTGTCTACTCCCTTTCTTGAATAAGGGGACAATATTTGCATTCTTCCAAATATCAGGTAGTTTACCTTGACTCAAGGATTTCTTGAAAATTAAAAAATAATGGTTTACTTAACTCCTTTGCACATTCTCGTAGCACCCAACCTGAAATTTCATCAGGACCATTTGCTTTTCCTTTGTCTGATTTACTTAACTCCTCCTGTATTACTTTTTCTGATGTTTGTATATCTGGTAGTATGTGTGGGCATGCATGTTCCACATAGTCCCTCTCAAAATTTTTTTCTTCTGTAAAAACTGATTGGAAATTCTTATTTACTGCTTCACAAATATCTTTCTCATGTGTATAGGTGATTCCCTCGTCCGTAATGGATTGTATTATATCTTTTATTTTGGTTTTGCTTCTGATGTAGCTGTAAAATAGCTTCGGTTGATCACTACTTTTATTTATTATATCCTGCTCAAACTGTTTTTGGGCTTCCCTCCTTATTCTTGTATAATCGTTTCTTGCCTGTTTGTAATTATTATACGCCCTTTCACTATTGTGTCTTCTGTATCTATTCCACAACAAATCTCTTCTTTCTTTTGATTTTTTACATTCTGTATTGAACCATTTCTGTATTTTCTTATCTGCTTCTTTGTGCTGTGGGATGTACTTCTGGACTCCTATTTCATAAAATTCACAGAATTTTTTATATACAGCATTTAAATCTTGTTCTCTAAGCTCATTTTCCCAATCAACTTCTAAGAAATACTTCTTTAGGTCATGATAATTTCCCTTTTTATAGTTTAGGGTCTTTTTGTAACTTTAATTGCTGTTTACTATGTCATATGCTATCCTGAAGTTATAATTTAGTACTGCATGATCGCTTTTGCCGAGTGGAGGGTGATATATTAAACTGACAATATCATTTTCTTGCCTTGTAAATATGAGATCTAGCATTGAAGGTACATCGAGCCCTCTTTTTCTGGTGGTTTCCCTCACATGTTGCGTTTGGAAAAACTCTTGCACGAGATCCAGGAGCTTTTGGTCCCAACAGCTTTCTTGGCTAATTATATCTAGAGTATTCCAATTTATATTTGTATTAAAATCCCCAGTTAGTATAATTCTTTCCGATTTCTCTTCCATTTTATGTAGTAATGCTCTTAAACTCTGACTTGTACTCTGTGCCAGGTCCTCATATTCGTCTCTTTTCCATGTGTTTGATCTGGGTGGCATGTACATATTGGCTACAATTACTTTCTCTTCAGATGTGTTGATCTCTACTGCAATCACTTCTACTTGTGAGGGTATATCTAGTTTTATTTCATTGACTTTTAGATTTTTCTTAGTTAATATTATAATTCCTCCTCCTTTTTTTAAGTTTCTATCTCTTCTCCATATATTGTATTCCTCTAAGTTTATTATGTCATTGGATATCCTTGGTATTAATTTTGTTTCAGTTAGGCATATTATTTGTAGTTCATTTTCTCTGACATAATCATTCATCTCTAATAATTTAGATACCATTCCATCTTCATTTGAGTACATCAACTTTATCATCTTGTTTATATACTTGTCATGACTTGGTTTTACTACCTTCCTCCTTTTTGTTCCCTCCTGTTTATATACCACTTTCGTACCTGCAATCTATTTGTAAAAAAAAAAATGTGTTCTTCTCCTCTTCTGATCTTCCCTCATTTTTTGTTTTTGCTTCCTTCCTCTTCTCTTTCAGTAATTCCAGTTCCTCTTGTGTTAGGCATCTTTTTATCCATACATTTTTGAACTCCTCTTTTTCCATAAGATTCTTTGCATTTTTTAGTATCACCTCCACGGTGTTTACACTCTGGAAAGTTACCTTTAGAGGTCTTGACTTGCTTTTCTCATATTTCCCTAACCTTTTGTGTTCCTCTATGTCTTTACAACAGATTTCCTCTGATACTTCATTCAGTAAGCTCATTACATTTGTCATCTCCTTTTTGTCTCTTGAGATCTTGTTTTTTACTTCTTCCTCTTCTATACCAGTGATTACTATAGATTTGTTGATATCTACTGAATCTCTGCCTAACTTTGGATTGTTTTGGATTATTCTTTTCACTTCCATTTTAATGCTTTTTTTCTTCCACCCTTGTTTCTAAGTCTTTCTTTACTTTCACCATTTCAGCATACGTGGTTTCCACATCATTTTTGTAGCTTTGCACAGCTTCATTCACCTGTGTTATCTTCTCTTCAGTATCACTGCTCTGGTCTATCGGACAGCCTACTTGCCTAATTGTCTCTGTATAATTTTTGAACTCTTCCATAATACTCTCGTGGTTGACTATGGTACTTGCCATTTCACTCATTTTCCTCCTAAGTGTACTCAATTCCACTGTTAGTTCACATATGGTTGTGTCTTTCTTGTTGACCTCCCTTCATAGTTTTTCTATTTCTTCCTTTTGCAAGTGCATCTGCTTCTTTATTTCATCAATTTCATTCTGGAAAGCCATCTCCAGTTTGTGTACATGTTCAACCAGTTTATTGTGAGTCTCCATTTCAACCAGTTCTTGGTAGAAATCATCATCTTGCTTTCTACCTTTATCCCTTTTCTTTTCCAAATTTGTTTTACTAAAGTATGTGGCCATTTTGCAGTACTAAAAGCACAGAGTACTTACATTCCCTGGGGCAGTTGTAGTCTAAACAAACATCAGCTGACTGAGCGCATTCTTTCGCTACTCGGTTCTCTTTTCTGTTTCAACAAGTCTTGTTTAAACTTATTTTTTTTTTTAATAATAAAAAAACCATTTAGTCTAACCTGGTACAGAGCTTGACTCATATAAAGATACTAATTTAGGTAATGCCACTGGCCGTGCTGGCTCGGTATGGAGCGCTGTCGGCCCACGTCTGCTCTCCTTGGTAGCTGCTGTGTGTGTGTGTGTGTGTGTTTCCATCTCTGCATTCCGCCGTTTATGAAAGTTGGATGATGATGATGATGATGATGATGATAACAACTCTTGGAAAATGTACTAAAAAAAGGTACACCTAGTAATACTGCTGTGACTTTCTAACAGTCGGGCGTTTCACTTTTATAATTAGTTTCTTTTTTTATCATGAAATCATTTTCCGGCATTTTACTTGTACAATTATTAGGGAATGCTTTGGCTGCTGCTGGGCTATCACTGACATGGGAAGGATGGTAAGGTCAGTCTGTCTGTCTGTCTGTCTCTCTCTCTCTCTCTCTCTCTCATTAACCTGCTGTAATTAAAGAGCAGTTTATCATATTAACCCATTCAACCCGAGGATTTTTTTTTTTTTAATATAGTCTGCTTGCTACGGAACTAAGCCACTCCTACAACTTGAATACTTGATGAACCTTAGTTATGAGTCCGGTACGCGTCTCCTTGGTTACAAGTCAAATCCGCTCTCCAGTTCGACTACACTTAGCCATCAGCTGAACTGAAAGGGGTTAACGATCCTTCTCATATTAGAATAAACGTGCTATGTATGTATGTATGTATGTATGTATGTGTTTATTTCTTTATGTATTTATGTATTTATTTTTTTAATCCCCGCTGTACTCGTTATCCCCTTGAGTACGAGGTGTGTTATACCCATTTAACTTTATCCCGGCCTAAAACTGCCTATCTCTCTGTCTTCAGTGCTGAGCTGTAGCGATGGTCATGAAGAAGTGCCATGGGAAGTATTTAGAACCATAGCACTGTCTTTTTCTGCCATTGAGCTACGTCAAACCAGCTGCAAAAGGACGAAAACCTGGGCCGTGTTATGATCTGTACTCCCGTAGGTGAAGGAAGCTCCCTAACACTTTTCCTGAGCAGTTTATTTTGCTTATTACACCTCTCTTTCCATCTGCCTGTTACATACTTCTAATATCGCCCTACTCGGCACTGACAAATTGCAAAAGGATAAGAACCAGCCATAGCCAGAACTTAATCGCTAAGAAAAAGGTGCTAGGGAGTCTCCTTAACCCACGGGGAAGAGGGCCAGGGCAAGAGAATCGTAGTTAAGCTGAATAAAATCGTCTGGAGGCAGCATGATCAGAGGCAAATTGTATCCTAGGGCGAAAGAGGTTAATTTTGAGGCCACAGCACTGAGGAGAGAGTGTATTTATTGTATCTGAAAACACACACACACACACACACACACACACACACACACACACACACACACACACACACACACACACACTCTCTCTCTCTCTCTCTCTCTCTCTCTCTCTCTCTCTCTCTCTCTCTCTCACCACCTTTTTCTTTGTAGGGGCCGGCACTGTAACCCTCTCAACTACCCCCCCCCCCATTTCATTGCCTTTACATGTCCTCTTTCTCATCCCCCTCCTCCAATTCTCTCATTCTTTGTTTCCCTCTCCCCCTCATCACCTTCCCCTCATTCCTCTGCTGACCCCCATCTCCTCCTTTTCCCCTCTTCAGCTCCTAAACCCCTCCCTCCCCTCGTCCTCCCTTCCTCTCCCTCTCCGCGTCCGTCCTTCCCTTACCTCCACATTCCTTCCCTTCCCTCTCCTTCCCCTCCCCAACCCCCTGTCCTGGCTACTGCGAATTGGCCTTTGGTATGTATGTCAGGGGGGTGGTGGGGCAGGTGGTGTAATGGTTAGCACAATCAGCCCGCAACTGGAAGAACTCGGGTTCGATTTCCTGCCCGATGAGACTCTTGGGCTAAGTTTGTTTTCCTCTTTGTCAGTGTTCACCCTGGAGTACAGTTGGGGACATGGTTGTAACGTGGATAAATGCGGGTCGTCTTCTAGGGGAGAACTGAGACAACATATATTGATTGTCAACCTTAATAATCCTTGTGTAATCGATGTACAGTAGTAACTAAGTAATGTTCCTCAAGGGAGTGGATGGTTGGATGGTTCGATGTTGAAAGATAGAAAATTCAGTAGATGAATGGGTGGATGGATGGAAGGAACGATAGCTGAATGGATGATGGCTTAAGTGGATGAAAGAAGTTTGACTAGATAGAGGGATGTGTGTACGGATGGACTTTGTTATGCGCTCGTCTCTGGGCATAGACTTAACAGTGTGATTCCTGAGGCCCAGCAGTCCTGCTGCGTGCCATATGCTTTCCCATATCTCTTACGCAGTAGTACTCAGCGTCCATATTAAATGTATGCTGACTGTCTCATTCAAGACAAGTCTGAGGGCATTAATGGGACTGTTTTCGTGATGTGTCGGCGGGTCTTGTGAATGATCAGTAAGGACTGTTGAAGCTATATTCAGTCGACAAAATTATTCGCTGTCCCAGCCAGATATCAAACTCGCGTTCTTTCGAACAACAGATGACTTCTTCAACCACTCGGATGGATGATTGGACAGATGAAATGATGGATAATTTGGAAGCTGCTGACTGGATGGATGGATGATTGGATGGATGGTTCGCTAATAGCAAATTTCCAGAATTAATGTGTGAATGGATATTGAAATATGGATGAAAGAACGGTTGGATGACTGTATGGTTTGATATATGGTTGGCGTGACGGACGGCTGAATGGAAGGAAGGATAGATGCATAGAAGGATGGGTGATTTTGGGGTAGGTGGGAGGAGGATTGGAGGGATGGTTGGATGGATGAATTACTGGCTGGCTGGATAGATGGACAGTTAATGGATGGGTTTTTAGACTTACGAATGGTTGGATAGATAGATGATTAGTGAGACAGATGGATAAATGGATGGATGGTCTTTATTAACTTCATAAACTACATCAAATCGTCTGGAGTAATTAGAATGAATAGAACAAGACGTCCTGGTAGTGAAGGGGTTAATGATATAGGCCATCTCTTGACTAAGCTGTTAAGGACTGTTACAGGATCATTTGGAGGAAGTGATTGCTTCTGGGCGTGGACCAGGTGGAACTGCAGTTTAAACATTCGCCCAGGTATTATGCAACTGTAGTAGTAGTA
>NC_137013.1:29988398-30153398 GCF_032717465.1 Coenobita brevimanus
CCGTGGCACAGAGGAAGCAAACTTTGTCCAAGAGTCTGATCGGACCTGGAATCGAGCTCGTACTTTTCCGGTTGTGGTCTACGTTGGGATGGATGGTGGGGCAGGGCTGGGGGTTTAGTGTTGTTTCTCCTTAATTTGACCCAGATTTTCGTCCTGTTGCACCGTATTTCACGTGCCTCAGTGGCGGAATAAGACAGTACTACGGCGCTATATCCTTATCATAGCTCTTCTTCGTGACCAGCATCATGGTCTATTGTTACCACTTATTCAAGCTGGAGAGATGGCAGTTTTAAACAAAGTTTGATTCTGATGGATAGGGCAGACCAGGGGCCGTATTTATAAACTGTCATAAGCTTAGTTAGTGTCTACTATAAGATTGTTTATATACATGGTTACCTTCATTCCTGCATCTACCAAA
This sequence comes from Coenobita brevimanus, assembly GCF_032717465.1. Classification (NCBI taxonomy): domain Eukaryota; kingdom Metazoa; phylum Arthropoda; class Malacostraca; order Decapoda; family Coenobitidae; genus Coenobita; species Coenobita brevimanus. The sequence continues at coordinate 29,988,817 of NC_137013.1, forward strand.
CACTTCATAGTCAAACCTGAGTCAGAATTAAGCTGAAAAAAATTATGAAAAGGAAATCGAACTGTGCTAATACAGTAGTTAATTGTTATGGAAATTTGCTTGCCGTGTAAATTGGTTAAGAATTTTTTTTTTTTTTTTTTTTATAAGTACTCCTTCAGTATTGTGCTTCCATGTCGACACCTCACTAAGACAGTCTCTTTCCGTTTGCACCTTTCCCGCTCGCTGGAGACATGTTCTTATTCTGCTAGTCCCAGAAAAAGATGACTGCTTTCAACGCTATGACTACTGTATCGTGAAATTGCATTAATTTCTTGTTTTTCATATTTTTTAGTTAATCCTCCATATGAAGGTTTTTGATGCTCCGTACTTCTCATAACCTTTCCGACCGCCAGTATGGGTTCCGTCAGGGATAGCCCACTCTGCTGGCAGTCTTTTCACATTCCTTTAAGATTTTTGGTCATTTTCCTTTCGGGGCTTTAGTTAAACCTGTGCCGTTGCGTTTGACGTCTCAAAAGGTTTTGACCAAATCTGACACAAGCCATTACTCTCCAAACAGCAGTCATAAAGTTTCTGTCCTTCCGTCAGTGTCTTTATCTAATACTTCTTGGTCACTCTATAGCTGTTCTTCAGAAGCTGTCAGTAGTGGTGTTCCTCAGGGCTCTTTCATGTCACCCACTCTCTTCCTCCTGCTCCTCTTTCTGAGATGCACATATGTCTCGGTCCACTTATACTTTGATGACTCCGTCCTTCACTTATCCACCCGCGTCACAGCGCTCATCACGGCGGTTACTTCAACAATCGTGGCATGAGGCTAGTGCACGCCAGGTTTTCGACATCGATACTATTTTTTGTTGGGGTAAATGAAACGTTTTTATTTTTAATGCATAAAAAACTCAATTCCTCCATCTCTCTGCCCGCCCAAATCTTCTACAAGAATATCTCATAATTTTCAGTAATACACAGCTTACTTGTACTCGTTAATCATCTCTCAGTATCATTGGCGTTCCTCTAACTGTATCATGGAAAGATCACAGTATTTCACCCACAAAATTGGCTTCACAGTGATTGGAAGCGTTGAACCGACTCTGCTTTCGTTTACCCTGCGCAGTTGTTGACTGTGCACAAGAACCTATTCATCACCTTGTGGAGTGCAGCTTAATAGTTAACCGATACTTCCAGTTCTTCAAGTATGCAACTGGTCAGCCTTGAAACTTTTTCTCAGTCTGAAGTTCCTTTGTCCAAGACCTACAGTTTGTTGAACGCGCTGTGTTCAGACAACCCGAAATGAATGGATCTTGATTTTATTCCTTTGTTCAGGTTCTCTGGCAAGGAAAACAATTGACAATGGACAGACTTCCAGTTTGTTGAAAGAATGGATACCGAGAAAGTTATAATAAGATATACTATATAGTTCGGAGATAGAGTGAGCGAGAGAAAAGAGAGAGTGCGGCCAAAGAAACTGGTGGAAAAATGGTGTAAATTTGAATTTGAGATCCACGAGAGTGAGAAGCGTGTGTGGAACAGAGCAAATTAAAGTGGAGGGAGTTATTGGAAGATGATTTACTGAAACTGATTTATAACAGGCAATAAGTGTTGAACCACGGGATGGATGTGGTTATGATTGTTTTAATTTGGTTTTGGTGTAGGCCATTATACATTAAAGGGGAGATACTGAATGTGAGTGAATGAGGTTGCTATCGCCTGCTATCTGGCGTCACCCTGCCGTAGGGAAAGAGAGAGAGAGAGAGAGAGAGAGAGAGAGATCTACCAGTCAGCCAGATAGACAGTCACACAGCCATTTATTTCACCTTAATTCTTGAAGTTCGGTGTGTTTTCTAGGGCGTTATACAAGATACCTTGGAAGCGTGATGAGTTTAACACGCACCTCGCCGCAACTCACCTCCTACCCGGAAATGGTTCAGCCAGGACTCTGCCACAGTTAGCTATCATGTATATTTCGGGAGGCGGTAGTTAGAGAGAGAGAGAGAGAGAGGGGCGGGAGGGGGAGGGAAGGAATGGAGGAATACTGTAGAGGCAAGGCTTAGGAAAACAGGAGGAAGTAAAGGAAGGAGTATATATATATATATATATATATATATATATATATATATATATATATATATATATATATATATATATATATATATATATCTATATATATAAACTACCGTATACCTGTGTATCTGTCAATCAACCAGTCTATCCTGAGAGCGTGCCATGGTGAGGCAGCGTGGGTGTGTGACATTGTTGTGGCAACGGGGAAGCCGTCTTGTGGTTGCTAGGCGATCTATACCCATGTTCAAAGCTGGTCACACAGTACCTTGCCTAGTCTTAGTCTAGTACTGCAATCTATTCACGCTGTGCCAGTCGCTACTATGAAAGCACTGCCTTTCTTTCTCCTTTTGTTTCATTTTCTGTACGAGTAAGAACATGGCGCAGACAGCAGTGTGCATGTCTTTTCATTGTTGTTCTTTTGAGTAGGACTTGGTCACAACACTGGATTAAGCAGATAGACCGACTCAGCCAAAACTCGGCTAACGTTCCTGTGACTGTCTGGTTGCTAATTCCCAGTAAATCAACGTGGCAGTATAGCATCAACGATATTCAGCCTTGATAAAAGCTCGTGTGACCTCGCTTTAACTCCTGATGGGGTTTAAAATAATAGATACATTGAGCTATTATTATTATTATTATTATTATTATTATTATTGTTCACTCAGTTTCTGTATTCTTTCTTTCCTTCCATGCATTATACCATTCCTTCATTTCTTGGGCAGTTCACTTCATACTTGGTAAAGCCATTCGTTGGGCAGATAGTCACAAATCTCTCTCTCATTTCTTTTATTTTGTTTAGGCTTTTAAGGTGTTAATAGTCCCCGAGGTCATACCTTACAATTTTTTTTTTTTAAAGTGAAATTGGGCAACACGAGTCCGCAGAGTTTATTATTATTTTTTTTCTTTTATAAACAGTATGGACGATCACCTATTTGAGTGCTGTGGATAGAGATTGTTTTGTAGAGATCATTCTTCATTGCCTAGGGAATGCTGGCAGTCTTTATTTCTTCATATTATTATCACTATCTCATGATGTTTTTATGCATCTTATTGAGATTTTTCGAATAATCTCCATAAACACCTTCAGTTCGTGATATAATTCCCAGCTTGAATAAAATCGTGTGAAGGAAAGAAGAATGAAATATGAAATGCATCTTTGGACTGAATGGGCTAAAATCATTGGAGTAATGTTGGTGGGATACAAACCGTTCCGTCGATTGCCAGATGGTGGACAGGTGAATAGAGAAATTATCTGACGTAGAGAAATTAGCTGACGTCCAAAAAATATGCCAGTTGTCTCACAGGCTGGGGCAGGAAACAGCTTAACGATTTCATAGGTACAGCTTTAGCACACGTATTATATAACAATATTTTAAGCCTAATATAAATACTCAAATATGCACATTATATAATTATAAGTATTGCTTATTTTATTCTTGCTATCCCCAGACATTTTTATTCAGCATAAGATAGGCTTTTTCAGACAAGGGGTTAGATATAGACATAATTAATCCTTTCATGACAAGGGACTCATCCTTAAATGGAATAACAAAACAAAAAATACTCTGAGAGCCACACCCACCCTTGCAGTATTGAATGGAGAAAGAAATTTGCTGGTTAAATACTTCATTGACACACCTCTGGCCTGTAGGCCGTCCCAGTACAAGTAACTGCCTAGTGCTGGTCGCTGCCCCCTCTGTGTCATGCTGTTGGCTATTCCGAAACGACACAGATACTCGATCGACTTGGTGCACACCACACGCACCTCAGGCACATCCCAGATACCCCAGACGCACACCAGACACACCATCAATAACCCCCACACCCCAGCACATCCCATAAGGCCTGGGTTCCATCCTACAAGACGGTATAGTGACACAGTGAGTGAGTGAATGACAGTTAGGGACACACTGGGTTTGGCCTCCCCTTCCCCCAACGTAGGTGCGGTAAATATCATTTTGTGGCCACATGAATAAACCAGAAAGCACTCAGCGCAGAAAGCACTCAGCGCATACATCCGCCAGTCCTCCTCAAAATCTAATCAAGCTTTTCTTGGCCAGGGAACTATCCTTCCAGAAAATTTCATCGAAATTCGATTGTAGGTTTTTGAAATTTTGTGGACAGACAGACTGACGGACACGGATGATCACATAACCTCCGCCCAACTTCGTTGGCGGAGGTTGCTATAAATTACAGTACATCAGTGGACTGCAGGAATAAACGGGCCAGGAAGCACGTTGTTCTGATTCACGTGGGTTCGAACCCGAGAAATAATACAATAGAGAAATTTTGTGTGGTGGATGATTAGGTGTGGGTTGGGCGCGACGGTGGGGTGGATTCCGGATTTAATGAGGTTTTAGGCCTCTCCTCCTCCTCCTCCTCCTCACACACACTGCTTCAGGATGAAACTTGTGTACTTGTCCCACATGGGAGAGTTCCTTGTCTCAGTGGAGTGAACGGAGCTAGGGCCTAATTGACTGCTGCCTCCCTAAAAAGCGCCAGGCAAGGCTGCTGCACCACCCTTAAACATCCACTCTGTGCATTGTACATCCACACTGTGCACTGTGCAGTCCCCTTTGTTTAAGACACCCGTCTTATATATTTTTCAATCTCCCCAGTGCAAAGAAAGTAATATAAGCACAGATTAGGATCTGCACAGATAGCCCGGAGTAAACGGTCACTACTCTTACTTTCGACCTGTAATGGGCTGTGGATCACTGAGGGTCCCTGTTAGTCAAGTGATCCCCATCGGGATTTTTTTTAATGTACCAGGGGTCACTGCTTCAGGATGAAACTTGTGTACTTGTCCCACATGGGAGAGTTCCTTGTCTCAGTGGAGTGAACGGAGCTAGGGCCTGATTGACTGCTGCCTTCCTAAAAAGTGCCAGGAAAGGCTGCCGCACCACCCCTAAACATCCACACTGTGCAGTGTATAGTTTCCACGTTATGTCCACAGACTTCGCATTAACTCAATGTACCGGTTTATAATGTCATGCCGTAACTATTAGTTTATTTGATTACTTTTTCTTTCAGGTTACTCAGTCGGGTAGCTTATAGACAAAGTACATAGAATGTGACTTTTCCTTTCCAGTATTTCCTATGAAATTTCCATGTCAGTTTTTCCATGCTGCATGGTGGTTTTTCTCACTTTTTCCTGGAGGGTTTGGTGGTGGGGGGAGCCTTCTTGCATTACTATCCTTATCCTTCAGCATGTAGAGTTAGATCTTGTAGTCATAGTTTTCTCTGTAACAGGCAGCCTCGAAAGGACCATAAGGTCTGTTGCTGTTTGCTTTCCTATGTAAAAAAAAAAAAAAAAAAAAAAAATTCTCCTCTTCCTCCTCCTCCTCCTTCTTCTTCCCAGCACCTCAGTGGTCGGATACAGCAGTCTTTACGAATCTGTAGATAAATATTTGCCACATAGCCTACTTTCAGGACAGGCGGCTTTGATACCTAGTAACATTTAGCGCTTCTTTGTTCTTTTATTAGCACAGTTTACCTACATTCGTACTTCGCCATAATCACTCCCTTTCTCGTCCTCTTCTTCCTCTTACACATTCCCCAGCACTACGGAGCCGAATCTGACAGTTCCCCAAACTTACATAAACTATACCCATCCTCCCACTTCCACACACACACACACACACACAGGGAGAGAGAGCATCGGTGACTGTCATTATTCGGCACCATATCCTCATATTATCCTTATACATTATTCATATTATTATTCCCGCAAAATAAGTAAACAGATTGATTTTTTTTTTTTGTATATGGACAGCGTATCAGTCTGTGTGTCTGTCTGTCTCTCACGGGACCGCTATATCTCTAAGCTGTGATTATAATGCTGGTAGTCTCTCTCTCTCTCTCTCTCTCTCTCTCTCTCTCTCTCTCTCTCTCGACCCCACCTCAGAGGAGCCGTAATGTCTGTCAGTCTTGAGGATTTATGTAACTCCACCCCCCCCTGTATCCCTTGTCAAGGCCGGACCACCTCGTAAGGACCGTAACACACACACACACACACACACACACACACACACACACACACACACACACACACACACACACATTAGCACACAGACAGACATGTTTCGTGAGATCTACGAGTACCTTTGGTAATAATTCATTCACATAATTGCTTCTTACACCTCTCTCTCTCTCTCTCTCTCTCTCTCTCTCTCTGGCATATAAAACATATACACCCAGACATACGCATTCGCACAGTCATATTATTAGAACACACACACACACACACACACACACACACACACACACACACACACACACACACACACACACACACACACACACACACACACACACACACACACACACACACACACACACACACACACACGTAATACATACAGGTCACGCCATAACACAGCCCTGCCTTTATAACCTATTGTCACGAGATGAAGATGACGAAGAGGCGGAGGAGGAGACAGTGGCGGCGGAAGAGGAGCAGGAGCAAAAGGAGGAGGATTGTAAGTGTATGGGTGGACGCTGTGAGACGCGTAGTGTTGATGTTTACATATCCTGGACCTTTGATGTTGTTGCGGATTCTATAGGCACTATCCCGGTCCAGCTTACCACAGTGACCTGCCTTAGGTGGTACCCAAAGAAGATTGATGGTCACCTGAGGCGAGTGGCACCGGGATTCAAGTCCTGGCGCTAACGGCCCGGTAGAAGCAACACTAACTTTTCGGTTGATGAAAGAAAAGCATTCGGGAGCCGAATGCTAATCGCGCGCCAGAATATGCTGTTGGCCAAGTCCAAGATTTTGGCCATATCTTGATACCCTGAAGGTTTCATGTTGATAACTCAAGCCGTTCATGAGATATAATGGTGGTAATGGCGGCCGATAAAAACTAATTGACTTTTGGCAGCCATTTTGGTGACATTGACCTTGACCCCGAGTGCCCATTTTCGAACTCAGCCAAAATTTTGGCCATGTCTTGATACTCTGAAGGTTTCATGTTGATAGTTCAAGCCGTCCATGAAATATAATGGGAAAACACACACACACACACACACACACACACACACACACACACACACACACACACACACACAGGCAAAAACATCATCACTCCGCTTTGTAAAGGTGGGCGATAATAACTCGGAGAAGAGCAGAAGGACAAGGAAAGATGATGATGATGATAATGGTCATCATCATCATGAAACTTGTCGTTAATTTTCATAAAATCGCTTCTCCTCTTCCCTTTCTTGTACCACTTTCTTTTCCTACTCTTCTTCCTCTCTCTCTCCCTCCTCGTATTCCACCTTTCTCTTATTGTGCATTATTGAGGCTGATATTTGAGGGGCAGGGAGGGAAGGAAAGGTTAGGGAGAGAGAGAGAGAGAGAGAGAGAGAGAGAGAGGAAGAAGGGCAAAGAGCGTCGTGGGATCTGTTAGGTCGTAAATCATATTCTGAAGGCCTGTCAGATGTGCCTACGCGTCCTTGTTACGATATAGATCCACCCACCTCACGCACCACACAAACGATACCACCACACAGGGGGCGTTTTAATCTGACGGAACTAGGCCACTCCCACAACTCAAATACTGGGTCGTGCTTGCCTGAAGTTTAGCGAGCCTTATTTATGAGCTAGGAATGAGTCTCCTTGGTTGCTAGTCAAATCTGCCTTCTAGTAAAACTTCATCTGGCCATCACCTGAACTGAAAAGGGTAAACCAAAGGTGCTATAGGGCGCGTAGCTTAAGAGACTTAGTAACATCTCTTCCTCGGCTATTTGTTTTTTATATTACAGAATTAATTTCTTGTGTGTTACTGACGAGGTGCAAGAGGCAGAATAATTCACTTAGAAAAGGGTGCCACAAACTGTGATACATTTAACAACGATACAAAGCCATATATTTGTTGGGATGAAAGGAAAAGAAGAGAGAGAAGTATGTGGTAACCATAGGGGTATTTGCCTTCTTAGTGTGACTGGTAAAATATATGGTAGAATACTGATTGATAGGGTTAGGCATATAACAGAGGAGCTAGTTGGAGAAGAACAAGGGGGATTTAGGAAGGGAAAAGGGTGTGTAGATCAGATATTTGTTCTAAGATGTTTAGTGGAGAAGTATCAAGAGAAGGGAAAGAAAGTATGCTGCCTTCATGGACTTGGAGAAAGCCTATGACAGAGTAGATAGACAAGGTATGTGGAAGGTATTAAGAATATATGAAGTGGATGGGAAATTGTTGAGTGCTGTGAAGAGCATGTACGAAGGAGCTAGGGCTACGGTGCGAGTGGATGGTGAGCTGAGTGAATTCTCTGATCAGTGTGAGACTGAAACAGGGTTGTGTGATGTCTCCATGGCTGTTTAATATATACATTGATGGGGTTGTAAAGGAGGTGCAAGGTAGGGCAGTGGATGTGGGGGTGGCTCTAATGAATGAGGGTGTGATTTGGATGATTCCGGTGTTGCTGTTTGCTGATGATACAGTATTTTTGAGTGAAGATGAATGGGAGTTGGAAGGTTTGGTGATGAAGTTGGGCCTGTGTAGGAAGAGGAATATGATAGTTAATGTAAACAAGAGTAAAGTTATGGTGCTTGAGAGGAATGAAGTCACAGAATGCACAGTGAGGTTAGATGGTGATGATATGGAGAATGTGAGTGCATTCAAGTACTTGGGTAGTGTGATGAGTAAGGATGGAACTTTGGGGGATGAAGTGCGTGAAAGGGTACAGCAGGGAAGGAAGGTTGTTTGTTCACTGAAAGCAGTGATGAGAAATAGGGAGATGAGTATGGAAGTTAAGAAGTCACTGCATGATAGTATTGTGATCCCAACCCTGACGTATGGAAGCGAGACATGGACCTTGCAAGAGGGGAACAAGTCAAGAGTGAGAGCAGTGGAAATGAGTTACTTGAGAGGAGCGTGTGGAGTGACATGGAGGGACAGGTTGACGAATGAAGAAGTGAAGGAACATTGTGGAGTGGATGTGGATGTGGTTGAGATTAGGAGAAATAGTGAGGTGGTTTGGACATGTGGAGAGAATGGAGAATGAAAGACTGACTAAAAGGGTGTATGTAGATAAGGTGGAGGGAGGGAGAGGGAGGAGAAGACCGAGGATGAGGTGAAGGGATGGAGTTGAGAGGTATATGAGGGAGGGGGGAGTGAGCTGGGGGGAGGGTAGTCAAATGGTGGGTGACAGAGCGACTTGGAGGCGTTTTGTCTGCGGCCACCCTTTGCGGGATTAGGGCGTCGGGCTATAGATAGATAGATAAATGAACTGCTTCGTAGCACTTCTTCCCTGGCCATTCATTTTGCACACCACACCTTAACTTCTGCAATACGGTGCCTTCTTAGTCCTTGTTAAACATACACACACACACACACACACACACACACACACATTTCTTCATCTCAGTAAAGGCCTCTGGAACTGAAGGTGTTAATGAGGGCTGCAATCTAACCCCTGCATCCTCATATTCTCCCCTGTATTGACAAAAGTGCTTATTCAGTGCCCATATAATTTGCCTGAATAATTTAAGAAAGGACAGTGAAGTGTATGTGACATAGCAGATCACTGAAAATGCGAAATTATTCCTGACCAAATTCTTCCTGATCTCTCTCTCTCTCTCTCTGGAATTCCCTCGATATATTTCAAGGGAGAGAGAGAGAGAGAGAGAGCGCTCCTGACCTACAAAGCGTTGAGGAGGGCGTGTGTGTTGCGTAGACTTTCGTAAGAGACGTGGCATAAGGAAGTCTGTGGACATGAAGGGTGGAATGTGCGTTGTATTATAGTCCCACAGAGAGAAGGGTAGGGTTGTGAAAAGGGTAGGGTTGTGAAAAGGGTAGGGTTGTGAAAAGGGCAGTGTTGTGAAAAGGGTAGGGTTATGAAAAGGGTAGGATTGTAAAAAGCGTAGTTGTAAAAAGGGTAGGGTAGTGAAAAGGGTAAGGTTGTGAAAAGGGTAGGGTTGTGAAAAGGGTAGTGTTGTGAAAAGGGTAGGATTGTAAAAAAGGTAGGGTTGTAAAAAGGGAAGGGTTGTGAAAAGGGTAGGGTTGTGAAAAAGGTAGTGTTGTGAAAAGGGTAGGGTTATGAAAAGGACTTGTGAAAAGGGTAGGGTTATGAAAAGGGTAGGGTTGTGAAAAGGGTAGGGTTGTGAGTGATTTAAAGAATGAGAGGGGACGTGGAAAGACAGCATGAAGGAGGAATGAATATCTGAATATGGTTAGTGAATGTGTGAAAAGGCGAGGTACGGAGACTGGCGCGCGCACACACACACACACACACACACACACACACACACACACACACACACACACACACACACACACACACACACACACACACACACACACCTAAAGAACTGAAGAAGGAAGTAGGTGGAGGAAGTGTGAAATATCAGTGTGTATATACAACATTGCACTTATTTTTTTATTTTTATTATTTTAACTTTTCTAGTCGAACCCAGAAGTTTGAAAGTTTGAGTGATAGGTGAATGGGCACTCTGATAGTAATTCTCCTACATCTGTTTCTTTTTCCTTGTTTCCTGTTTATCGGAGCAGTGGAGAAATTAAGGATGTGGAGGGAGGGTATGCAGTGTAGGGGTTTGAGAGTGAAAGTAGGGAAGACTAAGGTTTCGTGAGTGAGGTGGGCAGAGGCTCACTGTTGTGGAGTGGAGAGTGGCCGTGTGCTGTCTCCAGATGGGGCTTTGGTAGTACCTGCTTTGTGCGGTGTTTGTGATGGATGAATACTTAAGGAATGCAGCGATGTGAAAGGTAGATTGCAAGATGTTAGTAATTATGAGTGCCACATGAGAGGGAGTTCGCGTGGTTCAGCCAAGGCCGGTGGAGACTGATGCTGGGTTTGAGGCTCTTAAGTGTCAGGATGAGATTTGATGTCTCGGGGTAGGATATTGCAGGGGTGCACACGCCACAGTTTGGCTCAGTGGTAAATCGGAAATGGTTGGAAGAAGATCAAAGAGCTGTTGCCTTTGCTGACAACGAAGAGGAATTTTATGTTTTGTGTGTGCTGAGTGTGATGATGTGTGGTGGTGCAACATTAGCAGTAAAGGAGGAAGAAATCAGCTTCAAGAAGTGAGAATGAAGTAGTGCGTATATGAACTGTTACACTGAGCGACGGAACAACTTGTGCAGGTTTAAGGGATCCTTGAACAATGAGAGCGTTAGTGAAGTGATCAGCATGGGTTGAATGAGGTGAAAAACTCCGCCAACGAATTTGGAGGAGGTTATGTATTCACCTATGTTTGTCTGTCTGTTTGTTTGTTTGTCCACACGATATCGCCAAAATTTCTCAATAAATTTCAATGAAAAATTGTGGAAGGGTGAGCCATGGGCCAAGAAAGAATTGATTAAATTTTGGGGTGGATCCTGATGCGGATCCTTCTGTGGGATTGGCGGAGGTATTCGCTGTGAGTGCTTTCTAGTTTGAACTTGTGAACAACATGTATGAAAGTGAGTGAAGCATGAACATGGGTGGAGTTAGGTGATCTGAACACGCGAACAGCAAGTATATAAGTGCCATGCAGACATGAACATGGAAGGGACTGCTAAAAGAAAACAGGAGTTGAAGTTCTTAAATGGGACCGCAAGGCTGGGGGAACTTCCAGGAGACCATGTAACTTGGAGTGTAACGACCAGGTGAAGAAAGAATAACTCTGGCAAACATGGAAAACTTCCATGAAAAATGTATGCATTCACGAGAGAGAGAGAGAGAGAGAGAGAGAGAGAGAGAGCGCGTAGTAAGGAGTGCAAGCTAAGAGCGGAACCAGACTACCAGCATTATAATCACAGACAGCTTAGTGATATAGCGCTCCCGTGAGAGAGAGAGAGAGAGAGAGAGAGAGAGAGAGAGAGAGAAAGAGAATCGTTAGTGAAATGCAGACTAAAGACAAGACAAATAAGAATTGATTGATGAGGTGGATTGATAGATAGATACCAGTAGGTAGAGATAATTATTTATATCTGTCTATATCTATCTATCTATATGTATCCGTCAATCTTCTATATCTATCTGTCCGTATATATGTCTTTCTATCTATCTGTCTGTCTATCTATCTGTCTATATATGTACCGGTATATATATAGAGAGAGAGAGAAAGAGGGACGGGGGAGGAGAAGCACTGTAATCAAGGCTTACTACACAACCTAGACTTAAGCAGCTCACTTTAGTTATTACGTCCTAATTTAACACGACGGAGAGAGAGAGAGAGAGAGAGAGAGAGAGAGAGAGTTTAAAAGTTACTTTGGGGTTAATTGTGTGTGTGTGTGTGTGTGTGTGTGTGTGTGTGTGTGTGTGTGTGTGTGTGTGTGTGTGTGTGTGTGTGTGTGTGTGTGTGTGTGTGTGTGTGTGCTGCAGTGTCATAAAACCTTCATTGGCCGCTGCAGTGGAATATAATCACTGTCTGTCTGCCATCACGCACTCCACACTCTTCTCAGCTCCCCACACAACCTTACCCTAAACAGAAGTGTGATAACCGCCTCTGTTCTGTTATCGTCTGAGCCATTAGAATAACTCAACTGGTGGTGTGTGTGGTTGGTGTGCAGTGCATATACTGTATGTGCTATTCCCCTTTCTCCTTAACTTAGACTAATTTTTCGTCCTATTGCGGCCTGTTTCGCCCAGCAGTGACAGAACAAGACAGTGCTACAACTCTACATCGTTTCTATAGTTCTTTGTAATTGACACCAAATTATAGTGTTAATTTATTGTTACAACTCAGCATTCAGGATGGAGATAGCAGTTTTAGGCCATGTTATAGTTGTTGTTGATCGACCCCAGTTTGTCTAGCCGAACAGACCCATCGACCACAGGCGAGCAGTTGCTCGTGCATGGCCGTCCTGTGCAGTGAACTAATGTTCCCTTGCGAATGAGAGCGCCTCGCTGTGACGAGACGCAGGAAAAAGTGTAAAGGTTTGGTTCTGGATGGACTCCGCACTTGCTTTTCTCCCTCCAGTTGGCAGGGGCACCATAGTTGGTTCCGTATTACCCCCGTTATCTGGGTATATGGTTTCCACCCAGCGTTTCAAATGGCTTCCTGGGTTATAGGAAACCATTAGGCTGTCACTCAATGTAGAGCCACATGAAGTGGATAAAGTAATAATAGGTCACAGGAAGGATGGGAGATATAAGAAGAGAATAGGTATGACCTAGAAATAGAAAAATAAAGTTGAAGGAAGAAACAGGCATCACTGCATCAAGTGAGTGATGGTCGCCATCACCTACCACCATCAGCTTCAGAGTACTAAGAGTACAGTAAGATATTGGACACTTTCCATCTCAGCTGTACTGGATAAACGCAGACTGGCTACCACAGCAAAGTCTCATTTATCTTACATTAGAAAATGTGTTTCGTGATGTTTGTTTGCAAGTGATGGCCTGTTCAAAGAAGACTCTGAATACTGGTTTTGTAATACTACAGAATTTCAGAGAGATTAATAGAAACAACTGTTTTACTTCTACATTCATTATGTTATTATTAGTTTGTTAAATAATTTGATTAACGATGTCACACGAGAATTCATGCCAGGGTCTAAAGGTTCCATCATCTAACCTTGATTCATCGAACCAAACAAAGATCAGGCCGTCACTGCTGTCAGTTCCGCACAACATGCAGGGCTCAGCTACTGGCAGGTTCGACGTGTCAGGGACCAGCAAAAACGGGTATGTGCCGGATTATAATGTGCAGATTATATTTCACAATCATACTCGGGTTCTTGTGGTGTTACAATACTCTGAACATATCTGTAGCCATACTCAGGCAACAGGCCATCAGCAGGAATGCTGGCAGAGAGTCATTCTTATTTGTCTGTATCCTCTGCACCTTTAGGTGAGCCAAACTGATGTCTTGGACACAGTAATATGCGCTAATATTCATTTCGTTTTTCTCGCACAACGAGCGGTGTATATCATAGAGGGTGGCCCATATACGAGTACAGCGCTCTTCCAGTCCGCCGGGCGATATCTCGTCCGTAGGTGGTGGAACAGCTCAGTCAACGGCATCAATGTATTATTCATTCATTTCCTACTCCCACTGCCACACTCACCTCCGCACCAAGAGTCAAGGCCGTCCACACAACACATAGATAGGAATCAGTCCAGTGTCTAGTGGAGCGGTATATAGGCACCAGCCTGGTTATGCCAGTTTTGGTAAATAGTCTCTTTGCAGCATTGCCTTTATATAAACACATTGTATTGCTTGCAGATGTTCTTTTCTGCCTCCACTGTCAATGTACCTCCCAGCTTATTTCATTACGTTAAGAGAAATGCTCTCTCTCTCTCTCTCTCTCTCTCTAGTTTCACGAGGAAGGGAGGAGCTGCCCAGGATGGGAGGGGGGGAGGAAGTCGATAAATACGAGTTACGTTGCATTATTGAGAGATGGTGTCTGCCTGCTTCTCTCTCTCTCTCTCTCTCTCTCTCTCTCTCACACACACACACACACACACACACACACACACACACACACACACACACACACACACACACACACACGCAAGATCGATCCTAGGCTGGGGCACGAAAGAATTTGAAGATTTGAATTTCGTTAACTAAGCGACTCAGACGATTTACTACTTCCTGGCGATTTTCTTCAACTGAGGAAAGGCCTTGCTGGTGGAGGGGTTAATGAAGGCGAAGTGTAACTCCTCCAGTCCGAAAAGTAAAGCAGTGATAAAATAATAGTGGTAATAGTAATAATAATAGTAATAATAATAATAATAATAATAATAATAATAATAATAACAGCAACAACAACATCAACAATAATAATAATAATAATAATAATTTTGTGGTAGGTGGGGGCGCTCACCATCCACTCACTGGATGTAGTGCTGCTCTCGGGTGTCTGCCCTTTCCTCTCCTCCCTCCATTACTTCCCTCCTCTTCTGTCTTTCTTTCCTTCAATCTTTCCTCGTCCATCTGCCCACGGGTGACTTTACACTCCCTATTTTGTCTTTGTCTCCTTCATTCTTTCCTCCTCCTGCCTATGGGTGACTCTACACTGAGTGACAAACCAAATGGTTTCCTGTACACCAGGAAACCATTTACTACGGTGGGTGGTAACCATATAACCAAATTATGGCGCCTGGTGGTTTAGTGGGTAATTACGGCGCTCCGATCGGATTGAGCCGGTGAAGGTTTATATCCAAGGGATGGTTAGGGTTTATTGCTCACATAATGCCACTCAGGGATGAGTGAGGCTGGTCACTCTCATCTTAAATGTCAGGACCAACTTGCCTAGCCCCGGGCTCCTGCGCTCCTCATGGGGCAATGTAGGATTGGCTGATGGATGGATGGATGGATAATAATAATAATAATAATAATAATAATGATAATAATAATAATAACGGCAACAACAACATCAATAATAATTATAATAATAATAATAATAATACGTCGTGGGATGGAAGTTGTCAAATGGTCCTCAGTAATTTTCAGCAAATTCCAGCTACTTGCCTTAATAACACCCGTGCTGATACCGTAACACCAGCTGTGAGCGAGTTAGTCCTAGCGTGTATCAGTAGGGACGGGTAGGTGTTAGTGCTCAAACGGTGGCATGTGTAAGGTATTCGAGGCCATCTGTTGCGCGTGGCAGGACCGCTGAGCCACGGGAACTGGACTGTCTTCCCTGTGTTCAGATTCGGATGCATAACACACACACACACACACACACACACACACAACGCATCGTCTAAGTGCCATATGAGATCATGAAAAAAAAAAAGATCATTGTATCTTCATATTTCACTTAGCATCTTTTTTTTTTTTTTTTTTTTTTAATGTGTAGGAGGGGTGCATGAATGAGGGAAGTGTGGGTTGGATGGAAGTTAGCGTGATTGCGGAGGACAGGGTGACACGAAAGCGTTGTTAGTGGCCACCCCCTGCGGGATGAAGACGTGTGGCTATCAACAGATATTATGGATGCGAGTTATGGCGATATTAGAGCGATAAAGAACACCTAAAAAGAGATTGTTAAAGTATAATATGCAAACGTAGCAATGGAATAGGTGCTACGATGTTTCCTTTAAGAGGTGGCCACAAACAAATCGCCTCCATGTTGTCCTGTCCCCCGCCATTTCACTGCGATCGATTTTACGCATCAATAATTCACAGTCAGAGTTTGGACCTTACCAATAACGCACTTACCTTGGAGCCGATTTGATTACCGCACTGACCGGCCTGAATATGAACAATCTCACGCATTTTGACAGTCACTTGTTCCCGCTAGCAAGGCCACACACGGGAGGATCCACACTCGCTCACGGCTCGGCCCAGAATGCGACCAATTTACAACGGACGCGCCGAAGTGTCCTTTCCGGGAGGCGGGAAATCGATAGCGTGCGTCACTAAGCCTCAAATTTTCATACTTTCAAACTCGATTTTAACCACTTTATATTATTTTCTGGTACATATAACTATTCCAGACTCTTATATAAATACTTGTCACCTAAAAATATAGAATCAGTTATGTTGATAAAACCAGGAAAGTACTAAGAAAGGTGAAATTTTGAAAGGTCCTTCTAGCGGCCATTGTGTAACCTTTTTCCCGGAATGCCTTCTTCCTTACCTTGTTGCTTGCTCAGTCCGAGGTAAACACACTCGTAACTCCTCGGGGGGTTGGGGGATTCCTTACACTGTGGTTGGGCTGTGGAGGAGGTAGAGAGAGAGAGAGAGAGAGAATGAAAACAGCTTGGGTAAGAGATGGAGTGACGGAGAGTAAGAGAGTGAGAGTGATGGAGGTGAGAGCTTGGGAGAGAGAGAGAGAGAGAGAGAGAGAGAGAGAGAGAGAGAGAATGGGGTAGGATGAGAACAAGTGAAAGTGAAGGAGGGAGGGAGAGAGAGTGGAAATGAACAAGTAGGAAGGAGGAAGAAAGTGAGGGAGAGCAGAAATTAGGAAGAGAGAGAGAGAGAGAGAGAGAGAGTAAAAGTGAAAGTAAAGAAAGAAAGAATGAGGAACTAAAGGGCGAAGAGTAAAAATGATGGTAAGGAACCGGGAGTAAGGAAAAGAATGAATGAGTGACAATGAAACTGAGAGTGAATGAATGAATGAGAATGAGAGTAACGTAACAAGAAAAAAAAAAGGAGAAAAGATAAAACAGAAGCAGGAAAAGAACACGAGTAACAATGACTGAGTGAGAGTAAGGAAGAGAATGAATGAGAGGGAGTGAGAGAGAGGGTGAAAGTGAGTTAGGAAGAGAGTGAGTGACAGTGTGTAAAGAAAGGAGTGAGTGAAAGGAGGTGAGTGAGGAAATGATTGAGAGTGAGAGCTTGGAGGCAGGTAAGGCTTTGTTGGGTCACGTAATCAATGTGTGTGTGGTGGTGTGGTAGTGTGGTAGGGTGGTGGTGGTGTAGTGTGGTGGGGTGGCGGTGTGGTGGGGTGGTAGTTTGGCGGTGTGGTGTGGAAGACAGTGTAGTGGTGTGATAGTATGTTGTCTGGTACTGTGGTGGTGTGGTGGTGTTCTGGGGTGGTGGTGTGTGACTATGGTGTGGTGGTGGTGTGGTAGTGTGGTGATGTAGTAGTGTGGTGATGTAGTAGTGTGGTGGTGTGGTAGTGTGGTGGTGTGGTAGTGTGGTGATGTAGTAGTGTGGTGATGTAGTAGTGTGGTGGTGTGGTAGTGTGATGATATGGTAGTGTGGTGATGTAGTAATGTGGTGGTGTGGTAGTGTGATGATATGGTAGTGTGGTGACGTTGTAGTGTGGTGGTGTGGTAGTGTGATGATGTGGTAGTGTGGTGACGTGGTAGTGTGGTGATGTGGTGGTGTGGTAGTAGTGTGGTGATGTGGTAGTGTGGTGGTGTGGTGTGGTAGACAGTGTAGTGGTGTGGTAGTATGTAGTCTGGTACTGTGGTGGTGTTCTAGGGTGGTGGTGTGTGAGTATGGTGTGGTGGTAATGTGGTGGTGTCATAGCATGGTGATGTGGTAGTGTGGTGTGGTGTGTTCGTGTGACAGTGTGGTGGTGTTGTGTGTGGTGATGTGATGATGTGGTAATGTGGTGGTGTTGTGTGTGGTGATATGGTGGTATGATAGTGTGGTGGTGTTGTGTGTGGTGATGTGGTGGTGTGGTAGTGTGGTGATGTGGTGGTGTGGTAGTGTGGGAGTGTGGTGGTGTGGCAGTGTGGTGGTGTGGTAGTGTGGTGATGTAGTAGTGTGGTGATGTAGTAGTGTGGAGATGTAGTAGTGTGGTGGTGTGGTAGTGTGGTGGTGTGGTAGTGTGGTGGTGTGGTAGTGTGGTGATGAAGTAGTGTGGTGATGTAGTAGTGTGGTGGTGTGGTAGTGTGGTAGTGTGATGATTGATATGGTAGTGTGGTGACGTGGTAGTGTGGTGACGTTGTAGTGTGGTGGTGTGGTAGTGTGATGATGTGGTAGTGTGGTGACGTGGTAGTGTGGTGATGTGGTGGTGTGGTAGTAGTGTGGTGATGTGGTAGTGTGGTGGTGTGGTGTGGTAGACAGTGTAGTGGTGTGGTAGTATGTAGTCTGGTACTGTGGTGGTGTGGTGGTGTTCTAGGGTGGTGGTGTGTGAGTATGGTGTGGTGGTAATGTGGTGGTGTCATAGCATGGTGATGTGGTAGTGTGGTGTGGTGTGTTCGTGTGACAGTGAGGTGGTGTTGTGTGTGGTGATGTGATGATGTGGTAGTGTGGTGGTGTTGTGTGTGGTGATGTGGTGGTGTGATGGTGTGATAGTGTGGTGGTGTTGTGTGTGGTGGTGTGGTGGCGTGGTAGTGTGGTGGTGTTGTGTGTGGTGATGTGATGATGTGGTAGTGTGGTGGTGTTGTGTGTGGTGATGTGGTAGTGTGGTGGTGTGGTAGTGTGGTGGTGTGGTAGTGTGGTGATGTGGTAGTGTGGTGATGTGGTAGTGTGGTGATGTGGTAGTGTGGTGATGTGGTAGTGTGGTGGTGTGGTGATGTGGTAGTGTGGTGATGTGGTAGTGTGGTGATGTGGTAGTGTGGTGATGTGGTAGTGTGGTGGTGTGGTAGTGTGGTGGTGTGGTAGTGTGGTGGTGTGATGATGTGGTAGTGTGGTAGTGTATCGATGTGTGGTGATGTGGTAGTGTGGTAGTGTATCGATGTGTGGTGATGTGGTAGTGTGGTAGTGTAGCGATGTAGTGTTGTGGTTTTGTAGTGTGGTGTGTTGTGATTTGATGATGTGGTAGTGTGGTGATGTGGTTGTGTGTTGGTGTGGTAGCGTGGTGGTGAGGTAGTGTGGTGATGAAGTAGTGTGGTGGAGTGGTGATGTGGTGGTGTGGTGGTGTGGTAGTGTGGTGGTGTGGTAGTGTGGTGATGTGGTAGTGTGGTGATGTAGTAGTGTGGTGGTGTGGTAGTGTGGTGATGTGGTAGTGTGGTGGTATGGTAGTGTGGTGATGTGGTAGTGTGGTGGTGTGGTAGTGTGGTGGTGTGGTGATGTGGTAGTGTGGTGATGTGGTGGTGTGGTGGTGTGGTTGATGTGATGGTGTGGTGGTGTGGTAGTGTGATGATGTGGTAGTGTGGTGGTGTGGTAGTGTGGTGACGTGGTAGTGTGGTGATGTGGTAGTGTGATGATGTAGTAGTGTGGTGATGTAGTAGTGTGGTGATGTGGTAGTGTGGTGATGTGGTAGTGTGGTGATGTGGCAGTGTGGTGATGTGGTAGTGTGGTGATGTGGTAGTGTGGTGGTGTGGTAGTGTGGTGATGTAGTAGTGTGGTGATGTAGTAGTGTGGTGATGTGGCAGCGTGGTGGTGTGGTAGTGTGGTGATGTGGTAGTGTTGTGGTTTTGTAGTGTGGTGTGTTGTGATTTGATGATGTGGTAGTGTGGCGATGTGGTGGTGTTGTGGTTTGGTAGTGTGGTGATGTGGTAGTGTGTGTGTGTGTGTGTGTGTGTGTAATTCACCGGGTCGGTCAGGATCACTTGATGGTCGTGATGGTCAGCTTTTACCCTCCCGGAAGGGAGCTGAGAGCTCATATAGTCCGATCTAAGGGCAAGGCTGTGACCTTCACACACGCACACACCCGTCCCCTTGCTCAAGGGGGACAGTAACCACCCACTTCGTCAGTGAAACTTTTCGCAACCTGAGCGAGGCGCGAACTCCCGTCCACCAGTTCGCAAGCGGGAACGTTACCACTGCACCAGCGAGCGGTGTGTGTGTGTGTGTGTGTGTGTGTGTGTGTGTGTGTGTGTGTGTGTGTGTGTGTGTGTTCTTACCTAATTGTATCCTTACAGGAATGAGTCAGGCTCGTACTGTCCCATGTATTATACCATTTTTATCATACATATCCTTAAATTTATGAATTGTTTTGGCACACACTATTTCATTCGGTAGTGCATTCCACTGATCAGTTGCCATATTTGGGAAACTGAATTACGTCTTTATCGCCTCTTTTTATGTATTTTTTTTTTTTTTTGCAGTGTCCTCTTGCTGGTGCTTCTCCATAGGTTATATAATCATTTGTCTATTTTCTCTTTCCCTGGGATGCATTTATGTAGCATAATCATGTCTCCTCTTTTCCTTCTCTCCATTAGTGTTGGTAGATTCAGTTTTTCTAGTCTTTCTTCATAGCTTAGATCCCTTAAGCTTGGTACCCGTCTGCTAGCGGCCCTTTTTACTTTTTCAATCTTATATGTATGTTTTTTGAGATGAGGATTCCAGACTACTGATGCATACTCCAGGGTTGATCAGATTAATGATGTTATTATCTTTTCCAACATTTCTTCTTGTAGCTCTCTGCAAGAATCTTAATTATTCGCCTTTGTGTGTGTGTGTGTGTGTGTGTGTGTGTGTGTGTGTGTGTGTGTGTGTGTAAGTAGAAGTAATGTTCAGTCAGTTTGTGATTGGTGCCAGGGGTAGGTGAGAGAGGATGTTGGAGAATAATGATCACTAAAATGTGTGGAAAGCCATCAACTGGAAGGGCTAGTGTGATGAAACCAGCGATTCAAATAGTTCTCCCTCCAATGAAGAGCTTAAGTAGTTTTACGAAGAAACTTTTAATCCGCCAAATATTTCACGTCTTTCTCCAGAAGAATTAAATCAAATGTATATGTACCAGTATTGGATGATCCGATTTTTCTTTATGAGGTTCAGGGACAGGTGAAATTGTTAAAATCGGAGAAAGCCGGTGGACCTGACGGATTACCACCTGGCATTATGAAATTTATACCTGCCCAGTGGATTATGTTACAAGTATTTTTAACTCTGTATTTTTTTTTCTACCACATATCCTTAGAGTTGATCAAGAACAAAACTGTTCACAATATTCAAGACAGGTAACAGAGCAGATGTGAAAAATTACAGGGGGATAAATGTAACAGACAATATAGCTAAACTGTATGACATGGTATTGTGTTCGCGACTTTTGCTCTGGTATAAGCCATTTAGAGAACAGGCTGGGGCACAGAGGCATGGGGGATGTATTGAGTAGGTTGTTTCTGTAC
Source organism: Coenobita brevimanus (assembly GCF_032717465.1). NCBI lineage: Eukaryota > Metazoa > Arthropoda > Malacostraca > Decapoda > Coenobitidae > Coenobita > Coenobita brevimanus. The sequence goes on from NC_137013.1 coordinate 30,010,243, forward strand.
GCTTGTGCAACTTGGGTAGAAAAAAAAGAAACCTACTCTCTTTGTAACATTTATAGACTTAAAGCAAGCCTGTGATAGGGTACCAAAACAGGTGTTATTTCATGTGTTGCTGCGCTTAGGGTTTGGTTCAGTGATGTCTGCTATGGTTGCCATGTACTGTATAGCCCGACGGAAAGTTGGATCGGAGCTACTTTAGTGGCTATTACATTAGGGGTAAAACAAGGCTTGCCCACATCCTGTGCTTTATTTGTTATTTTGTTAATGGCTTATTACGCATCATTAAACAGGGCAGTGGTTATGATGGATTTCTGAAGTGGTTACACTTTCTTGTCCTTCTGGACAGTACGGTGCTGCTGTTCACATCACGTTAAGAATATGTTGAGTAAGTTATCATTGCATGATAGTGAATCTGTCTAAAACTAAATTTTTCGTGTTAAATGGCAGCCGTGACAATGTCGGCCCATTGGTGGTCGACGGTTTAGGGTCGCCCACGGTCACCGTTCGCTCACGATGGGTCGGCGTCCTCCGCTGTCAAGTTACATGTCAAGTTGAAAATGCCACACATACTAAAATTTGTTTCTTTCGTTAAGAAGAAGAATGATATACTGTTTGTTGTAAAAAAGCGTGTTTTTGACGCAGCATCGATGTATGGCGCGGAGTCATGGCTTGGAGCAAATCTAAAACCTATGACCAAACTTTTTAACTGGTGTTTAAAACAATTACTGGGTGTGGGAAGGTCAACTTGCGATATTATGTTACGTGGAATCTGGTTGCCCATCTCTAAAAGATATGGTTTGATTTATCATCTATCAAACATAAGTTTTTCCATAAAATGTAGCAAGAGCGATCGACCTATGATGATGACCCTCAGACATTTGCAATGAAGTTAACCATGAATATAGACACTGACACCGGTAGATTAATTAGAGAGTTTCCAGACAGTGAGGTACGGGATCGTAACGGTGATATGCATTGTGTAATATTGAGAATTTTAGACCGTACCTCTACAAGAAGAGTGACATATAATGATATTAACCCTACATTAACTGTGCATAGAATCGTCACTGAGAGACACATAGTTGATGAATAGCATCATCTGTCAATTGCGCACTTTGGAACAGGTGGGCATTGGTTAACATGTGAGGCTAGCAGATGGAATAGGAGAGGACGCGGTCTTATACCCATTGATGTGTGTGTGTGTGTGTGTGTGTGTGTGTGTGTGTGTGTGTGTGTGTGTGTGTGTGTGTGTGTGTGGTGAAGTCGAGACGGAAATGCATGTGATGGGGCAGAGTACACAGACTCAGCATATCAGGTACACATACCAGTTCACTCGTATAAACAGTTGTTTTCAAGTAAATGTATCTTAGACGTGACCTGTAAAATATTACATTATATTTTGAGCATACCCGGTATATTACTGATAGCCCACTTATCCAGTGTTATTTACTGGACTACAGTTAGCCTATTATGTGTATTGATATTGATATTATAATGCAGATGGCATTGTATTTTAATGTTAGCAGCTGATTGTTAGCGTTTATTCAGTGTTACTATTTGGACTACAGTTAGTTAATATATACATTGGAACTGAAACTGTAGTGTAGTATGTATTGCTGTGGTCAATAAAGCTCTATATATCTATCTATCTGTGTGTGTGTGTGTGTGTGTGTGTGTGTGTGTGTGTGTGTGTGTGTGTGTGTTCTTACCTCTTACCTAATTGTTCTTACCTAATTGTATCTTTACAGGAATGAGTCAAGCTTGTACTGTCCCGTGTCTTAAACCATATTTATCGTACATAGCCTTAAATTTGTGAATTGTTTTGGCACACACTATTTCATTCGGTAGTGCATTCCACTAATCAATTGCTCTGTTTGGGAAACTGAATTTCCTTACGTCTTTATCACCTCTCTTCTTATGCAGTTTTTTGCAGTGTCCTCTTGCTGATGCTTCCCAATATGTTAAGTAATCATTTATGTCTATTTTCTCCTTCCCTGATATGCATTTATATAGCATTATCATGTCACCTCTTTTCCTTCTCTCCTGTAGTGTTGGTAGATTCAGTTTATTTAGTCTTTCTTCGTAGCTTAGATCCCTTAAGCTTCGTATCCATCTTGTAGCGGCCCTTTGAACTTTTTCAATTTTTTCTATATGTTTCTTGAGATGAGGACTCCAGACTACTGATGCATACTCCAGGGTTGGTCTAATGAATGATGTTATTATCCTTCTTAGCATGTCTTCATTTATGTTTGTGAATGCTATTCTCATATTTGCAAGCAGTGTATACATGTTCCGTATCTTCTCGCTGATGTGGTCAGCCGGAGGTAATCTTTTATTGATAATCACACCTAGGTTCTTCTCTCTTTCTGATGTGTATAGGGTTTTATTTCCTAACGTATAATCCCAATCAGGTCTTTTTCCACTTTTACCAAACTTGATTACATGACACTTGTCCACATTGAATTCCATTTGCCATGTATTACTCCATTCATGAAGTTTGTTTAATTCTTCTTGTAGCTCTTTACAAGGGTCTGTGTTAGTAATTCTCCTTTGTATTTTCGCATCATCTGCAAACATATTTAGATAGCTTTCATTTCCAGTGTTACTGTTTATATCATTTATATACACTAAAAACATGATTGGTGACAGCACTGAACCCTGTGGTACTCCACTAGTCACTTCTTTCCATGATGAGTAGTTTCCCCTTAGTACTGTTCTCATTTCTCTTTTTATGAGAAAATCTTGCATCCAACAAAACAGTTTGCCTCGTATTCCTCCTTGATGGTACAGTATCCATAAAAGTCTTTGGTGTGGTACTGTGTCAAATGCTTTCTTGAAATCTAAATAGATACTGTCCACCCATCCTTCTCTTTCCTGTATTGTGTTTGTTACTCTGTCATAGTAGCTCAACAGATTAGTAACACATGATTTTCCTTTTCTGAAACCAAACTGTCTTTCTGTTATCATATTGTGTTCTAGATGATTTACCCAAGCTTTTCTTATATGCTTTTCTAATACCTTGCTTACAACACTGGTCAGTGATACTGGTCGGTAGCTGAGTGGATTTTGTCTATTCCCTTTCTTGAATAAGGGGGCAATATTTGCTTTCTTCCAAATATCAGGTAGTTTACCTTGACTTAAGGATTTCTTGAAAATTAAAAATAATGGTTTACTTAACTCCTTTGCACATTCTCGTAGCACCCAACATGAAATTTCATCAGGACCATTTGCTTTTCCTCTGTCTAATTTACTTAACTTCTCCTGTATTACTTTTTCTGATGTTTGTATATCTGGTAGTATGTGTGGACATGCATGTTCCACATAGTCCCTCTCAAAAATTTTTTCTTCTGTAAAAACTGATTGGAAATTCTTATTTAGTGCTTCACAGATATCTTTCTCTTGTGTATAGGTGATTCCCTCGTCCGTAATGGATTGTATTATATCTTTTACTTTGGTTTTGCTTCTGATGTAGCTGTAAAATAGCTTCGGTTGATCACTACTTTTATTTATTATATCCTCCTCAAACTGTTTTTGGGCTTCCCTCCTTATTCTTGTATAATCATTTCTTGCCTGTTTGTAATTATTATATGCCCTTTCACTATTGTGTCTTCTGTATCTATTCCACAACAAATCTCTTCTTTCTTTTGATTTTTTACATTCTGTATTGAACCATTTCTGTATTTTCTTATATGCCTCTTTGTGCTGTGGGATGTACTTCTGGACTCCTATTTCATAAAATTCACAAAATTTTTTATATACAGCATTTAAATCTTGTCCTCTAAGCTCTTTTTCCCAATCAACTTCTAAGAAATACATCTTTAGGTCTTGATAATTTCCCTTTTTATAGTTTAGGCTCCTTTTGTAACTTTCATTGCTGTTAACTATGTCATGATCGCTTTTGCCGAGTGGAGGGTGATATATTAAACTATCAATGTCATTTTCTTGCCTAGTAAATATGAGATATAGCTTTGAAGGTACATCGAGTCCTCTTTTTCGGGTGGTTTCCCTCACATGTTGCGTTAGGAAGAACTCTTTCACGAGATCCAGGAGCTTTTGGTCCCAACAGCATTCATGGCTAATTATATCTAGAGTATTCCAATTTATATTTGTATTAAAATCTCCAGTTAGTATAATTCTTTCCGATTTCTCTTCCATTTTATGTAGTAATGCTCTTAAACTCTGAATTGTACTCTCTGCCAGGTCCTCATATTCGTCTCTCTCCCATGTGTTTGATCTGGGTGGCATGTACATATTGGCTACAATTACTTTCCCTTCAGATGTGTTGATCTCTACTGCAATCAGTTCTACTTGTGAGGGTATATCTAGTTTTATTTCATTGACTTTTAGATTTTTCTTAGTTAATATTATAATTCCTCCTCCTTTTTTTAAGTTTCTATCTCTTCTCCATATATTATATTCCTCTAAGTTTAGTATGTCATTTGATATCCTTGGTGTTAATTTTGTTTCAGTTAGGCATATTATATGTGGTTCATTTTCTCTGACATAATCATTCATCTCTAATAATTTAGATACCATTCCATCCACATTTGAGTACATCAACTTTATCATCTTGTTTATATACTAGTCATGACTTGGTTTTACTACCTTCCTTCTTTTTATTCCCTCCTGTTTATGTACCACTTTCGTACCTGCAATCCTATTACTTTGTAAAAAAAATGTGTTCTCTTCTGATCTTCCCTCATTTTTTGGTTTTGCTTCCTTCCTCTTCTCTTTCAGTAATTCCAGTTCCTCTTGTGTTAGGCATCTTTTTATCCATACATTTTTGAACTCCTCTTTTTCCATAAGATTCTTTGCATTTTTTAGTATCACCTCCACGGTGTTTACACTCTGGAAAGTTACCTTTAGAGGTCTTGATTTGCTTTTCTCGTATTTCCCTAACCTTTTGTGTTCCTCTATGTCTTTACTACAGATTTCCTCTGATACTTCTTTCAATAAGCTCATTACATTTGTCATCTCCTTTTTGTCTCTTGAGATCTTGTTTTTTACTTCTTCCTCTTCTATACAAGTGATTACTATAGATTTGTTGATATCTACTGAATCTCTGCCTAACTGTGGGTTGTTTTGGATTATTCTTTTCACTTCCATTTTAATGCTTTTTTCTTCCACCCTTGTTTCTAAGTCTTTCTTTACTTTCACCATTTCAGCATAAGTGGTTTCCACATCATTTTTGTAGCTTTGCACGGCTTCATTCACCTGTGTTATCTTTTCTTCAATATCACTGCTCTGGTCTATCAGACAGCATACTTGCCTAATTGTCTCTGTATAATTTTTGAACTCTTCCATAATACTCTTGTGGTTGACTACGGTACTTGCCATTTCACCCATTTTCCTCCTAAGTGTACTCAATTCCACTGTTAGTTCACATATGGTTGTGTCTTTCTTGTTGACCTCCCTTCCTAGTTTTTCTATCTCTTCCTTTTGCAAGTGCATCTGCTTCTTTATTTCATCAATTTCATTCTGGAAAGCCATCTCCAGTTTGTGTACACGTTCAACCAGTCTATTGTGAGTCTCCATTTCAACCAGTTCTTGGTAGAAATCATCATCTTGCTTTCTGCCTTTGTCCCTTTTCTTTTCCAAATTTGCTTTACTAAAGTATGTGGCCATTTTGCAATACTAAAAGCACAGAGTACTTACATTCCCTGGGGCAGTTGTAGTCTAAGCAAACATAAGCTGATTGAGTGCATTCTTTCGCTACTCGGTTCTCTTTTCTGTTTGAACAAGTCTTGTTTAAACTTTTTATTTTTTTTTAAATAAAAAACCATTTAGTCTAACCTGGCACAGAGCTTGACTCATATAAAGATACTAATTTAGGTAATGCCACTGGCCGTGCTGGCTTGGTATGGAGAGCTGTCGGCACACGTCTGCTCTCCTTGGTAGCTGCTGTGTGTGTGTGTGTGTGTGTGTGATTAAGATTGATTGTGTGTGATTGTGTGTTAGCATGTTTCTGTGTAGAATTGGGGGGTATAAATTCGTGTGTCAATTTTATGCATTTGAAGTGTTCCAATCCTGCATAAAAAACACAAAATGTCTCGAAAACGGTGTATTTTAGAGCAAAACTGAGTGGAGCTGACCGCCCACCGATACCCCTTGTTAATCCATTGTCCTCTGTCAATGGGACAAGTCTCATGCAATCTTCGTGGGCACATTGGTAATGGGGTAATTTGTGAGAAAGTTATTTTAGAGTTAGATAGATAGACTTATTCAGCCTTCGGTAAAATACCTAATATGTTTATAGATATTGTCAATCAAGGCCAAGTAAATCTCTTCCTAAAAATAATGGGGTTGAATAGGCACAATAGGGGCATACTAAATAGGTAAATTCTAGAAGTATTTCAGTCCTCTCTCCATACCTCATCTTCCACCTGAACCCGTCTTCTATAAGAGTTTTTGCTTAGAAATAAAACTGGGAAATCTCGAAAACGGGACATAACTCTTGTAGGGAAGTATTGTAATGGGTTATTTTTTGCAACAAACAATTTAGAGCTATACAGAGGATATGTTTGACGCTGGATGAAAGCATTAATAAACATAAGTCTTATCTATCACGGAGAGCAAAATCTGAACTTGGAGGTGGAAGAGGTAAAGTAGGGCTGACAATAACTGCTTCTAAACTACACGGTTGTCTCGCGCCACTTAGTGTAGCCTATAATATCTTGTATATTAGACGTCACAGTCTACAATCTGTGGCTGACATCCAAAAAAATAAAATGCATCTCTCTCTCTCTCTCTCTCTCTCTCTCTCTCTCTCTCTCTCTCTCTGTAAATAATGGGTCAGCTGGTACCATGGCAGCGTATTGCATTCATCATCATGGGGACAAACTCCGTTGGGCGCATAGCCTCACAGACTCTCCGACTCACCCACATGGGTCCCCTCGTGCAACCCTCCAGGTAGCGACTCTTTCCCCTCTGAGAATCTCCCGATTTTAATTATTATCCTGCTCCAGCCATGAGTTCCGTGGCCTTCCGTTTGGTCTCATCCACCCCAGGTTCACTCTCTCACAGACCACCCTGTGGGCAGGGTCAGCCCCAGGAAAACGGGCCTCGTGCCCATGTAACTGGAGTTGGCCCGGCCTTGTACCCAGTCCATGCACGTGGTGAAAAGCGTGGGAGCAAGGACACATCCCTGTCTTACTCCAGTACCTACTGGGAAGAAATCAGATATTCCTCCTCCACACTTGACAATACTGTCCCCTGTGGCGGACAACGCCACACCAAAGCAAAGCGTGGGGAAAAGTATAAAGTTTGGTTCCCGGATGAACGTCGCAGTTGCGTTTCTTCAGCCAGCAGCCACCAAGGGGCACCATATTAGGTTCCACAGCACCCCTTGATTTGGCTATATGATTACCACCCAGCCTAGTAAATGGTTTGCTGGGTGACAGGAAACTATTAGGTTTGTCACTCAGTGTAGAGAACAGTATACTGGTCAAAGAGGACAAAGAGGAAGAGGAGAGCTTGAAAGGGTGAGAGGTGCCTGAGGATGAGGTGGCCAGGAGGCGCTTCTGTCACAGCCATCCCCTGTTTGAGGGTTTCCTGGAGGGAGCACAGCGTTAGATAGATATGAAGATGAGGGTGATGATGATGGTGTGGCAGTTTCTTTCTCCCAGAAACCCTATATCTATGTTCCATTTAGAGTTATTAGGCCAAACAAGGGTATCAGGAGTGTTGGGACCTAGGGTTAAGCTCTGCCCAGCACTGACACTTAGTGTAGAGACTGCTGACACTGTTCCCTGCGTGATATGTGAGCAATAAACCCGACCAGCCTCTGAAATTGCGCTTTTATGGGTCACGTCCAGGTGGAGGACCTTAACCCACATAACCATATGGCATCCATTTGGTGCTTTGGTTACCACCCGGTGCAATAATATCCTTGTTTGCAAGGACGATTTTTACTGTCGTCTTGCAGTTACCATGCTGTATTTTATTCACCTTTGAGAAATATCCTCGCAAGTTTATGATTTTTTTTGTATACATCTTCCTTCTCATAAAATCTCTTAAATTAGAGCCCAATAAGTCGTCAGGATAGAGCGAAACCATATTAAGGGCGCACAGTTGCCATGTCAATCTTGATTGTTTAGCTGTACCAATAGAACAACACTAAAACATGTTGCTAGTCAGAAAGAAGTGTTAGGGTTGGATGTAGGACAGTTGTATTGTCTTATTCTGGCATTGTGCAGCGTGAAGAAAAAGAAGCTAAAAAAAAAAAAATAATTTTAAGTCGAAATTATTTATAATTCGTTGTACAAATATAGTGGGGTTAAATGGTAAAGAATCGTCTGTAGAAGAATAAAGGTGGATATGAGGGAAGTAGCTTAATAGTATTCGAAAGAAGCTTTAACTCGGGCACGTATCCTTTTTTTTTTTGGGGGGGGGGGAGGGTTGGCGCTCACTACTGTATACCTTGAATAGCTATCAGCAAATTCCACAAAATGCAAACGTTGGGTTACTTGAGCTTTTATTGAACTCACCTAAAATTTAAACAATATTCTTTAAATTTTGCAGCAACTTATATCTGCTCAGAACAGTTATATGGACCTGCGGCATTGTGAAAACTGTTTAAACTTTTGTGATCTTGAGTCATCGTTGGAACCAGAGCGTATAGGCGGGTGGACGGGGAGATGTGAGTACCGGTAATGGATTTCACTCATGCCTTAATTGGTAGTTTTTACTGATCATCCCATGACTGATGTTAAGCCAGGAATTGAACAGGCATATTGTGATGATTATTAGCTATATGAATCCTGCTTTTAAAGGTGGGGTGAAAATTCTGAGATAAAAGTTGTCAACTGGTTGAGGATGAGAGCTACCGGTAGCTGATTATGAAAGATGACCCAGCCATCCAGACCTCATAGGAAGCCTATCAACGATTGCATTACAGTTACAGTAAGATTTCAAGATATTTATTTTAAATAGAATTTGTATGTTAGGAGGTAGATGGAGTGTTGTGGGGGGTGAGACGAATTACCGAATCGCCAGTCATGTACCGAATCGGCACTTTGATTTGGAAAATATAATTATTATCACCATATTGGTTCATGCACACCTAGTTATCAGAAATCTGTTAAAAGAATAGTGTTTAACTTTTAATAGAAAAAAAGGATTCAGAGCGAAAACGTGTCAAAGTTAGCGGGTTTCGCCTTTAGATTGCCAACTCGCCTTGATAGACTTGTTTTGCATAAATGTTGATTTGAAATGCAAATAAATGTATTGACAGGCATATTATAACCCGTTTACCATTATTTTGATAATTATCCGTACTTATTTTATTTTCCAATATAAAATTTTGAAGCTTTGCGGGGTGTTTTTCGGCTATATTAAGACAAACTCTGGCATTTAACCCTTTAACCGCGGGCATTGTTTTGCCCCGACTGGTCTCTCCCGCGGGGGTTCCAGCCAAATGTAAACAAACCTTTAAACCTTAATAACTCTGCACAGAATAAAGCTAGAGCAAAAAATAAGGTACCATTAGAAAGTACTAACCTTCAGCTTTGTAGTGTTGTAGGTTTCATGACTTCGTGGACTTTCACAGGACGGGCAGTGCCGTTAGAAGTGAGGGGTGTAAAATCACTATTTTACGCCCCACACACCAGTATCAAATGCCAACCACTCTCTGATAATAGTACTATAAACATATATGAACACTGCACATACGATAAACACCCACAATGTGTTCACTGAGGTAGGTAAAAGGCACTGTAATTGCCCGCACGTCACTGCGGCATCACACGCTCACTGACGTTTGGTTAGCGGCGATGTTTTCATTATTTCTAACTTCTGTTACTATTTTATATATAATCTGGGCAATATACATTATATTTACACTGCACTTATTACTATATTGCGTCACTGTCGCATCACAGAATTACAGCAGTGCCGCAGATTTTCTTATTACCATATCACTTATATACTGGCCATATTTACATAATTTTCTAGGTAAAATATCTGTTATTACTATATTATACAATTATTGGTAAAGCACGTCACTGTCGCATAACAGATCACAGCAGTGCCGTCGATTTTCCTATTACCATATCACTTATATACTGGCCATATTTACATAATTTTCTAGGTAAAATATCTCTTATTACTATATTATACAATTATTGGTAAAGCACGTCACTGTCGCATCACAGAATCACAGCAGTGCCGCAGATTTTCTTATTACAATATCACTTATTATACTGGTCAATATTTACATTGTTTTCTTGGCAAAATATCCCTTATTACTACAGTATCCCTTATACAATTATTGGTGAAGCACATCACTGTCGCATCACTGTATATCACTGTCACTGTCAGTATTTACTCAGAGAGTGGTGTTCGGCAAAGCACGGAGTCACACAGAGAGCGACTTGGCATTCCTGGCACTGGTGTGTGCTCATTTTTCTCGCCCGAGGCCTCCGTGTGGTGTTATAACACACTCTGCAGTGGCCCTGTGACAACCTGCCGCCTGCGGTGAGAGGCAATTTCACAAGCTGGTGCCGGCTCATGTAATTGCGGCACTCAAGACGGTCAGGTTGTGTGTCAGAGTGTCGCCTCGGGACCAATGCCGTCACCTGACCAAATCGTGCAAGCAGCTGCTGCACGACAGTCTTGGAGAACTGTCTCAGGGATGGTTGCCTTATGCTCCCGACTTGTGTCTTGTAGAGGAGGAAGGCGTTGAGCATGCACATATCGAGCATGTGGAGGCAAGCCTTCCTGTACCATCGGGTGTTTCTCCTGAGACAGTGTATCTCGCCAATCATCATGTCAGACTTATCAACAAGTCTCATGTTGATATTATAGTCAGTGATGGCATCGGGCTTCATGATTGGCTCTCCCGTCCTGTAGCTGACCTTCCCAGTTCTCTGCAATTCCCCCTTGTGGATGGTGCTAAGCATATTCACGACCTTCTTGTCGTGCCACCTGATCGCCAGAAGCTTGTCAGACTTCTTCAGGTGCACATCTCCCTTGGATGAGGATGATGCTTCAGGGAAACTTGGCCACTCTTTCCTGTGGCTCCGTACAGTGCCAACAGTGCCGATGCCGTGTTCAGCCAGGTATTTGGCGAGTTTCGGTGCTGTGTAGTAATTGCCTGTGTACAGCACATGATTCCCACCAAAATACCTCTCCATCAGCACTTTTACTACAGAGCCAGAGAAGCCAAGGGGGTCTTTCCTGTCCACGTCCATTGTGCTTGCAGAGTAGGTCACGAAATCAAGGATATACCCCATCTCACAGTCACACAGCACAAAGAACTTTATCCCAAAGCGGTGGCGTTTGCTGGGCATGTACTGCATGAATTTGAGACGTCCTCTGAACAATACCAGGGATTCATCTATGACGACTTTTTGCATAGGACGGAAAAATCGCATAAATCGATCCCTAATCCTTTTGAGGAAATCCCTCACTTTCCACAAAGGGTCAGTTTGGGACGGGTTTTCATTGTCGCGAAGTGCAGGTATCCTAGCAGCCGTCGGAACCGATCTCGTGACATGTATTTGCCGAATGTTGGGATTGAAGTGATGTCATCAACCAGCCAGTACTCCTCCAACTCATGTCTCTTGATATGGGGCATCAAGAACATGAGAGCAAAGAACACATACAGCTCTCTGATCCCGACAGGCAACCACGACACTTGCTTTGGTGAGCCAATAGGTCCCAGCCCTTCCGTTGCACACTGAGCTGCATACCTATTGGTCTCATCGCTGACAAATTGCACGATTTTGTCATCCATGAAGGCCAGGAAGTAGTCCACAAAGTCATCTCCTTCGTTGCATGGGAAGGCAGGCTGTATTCCCGCGTTTGTCATGTCAAACAGCGGATTGTGTGGCTGAAAATCAGCACCGTCAGACCAAACAAATGCATTCACTTTCCCGGTGCATGGTTCAGTGGCAGTGGCAGGTCGCATTGCACTCTTTTCCCGGTGAGAAGGAGTTGAGGTGGAGGCAATGGGTGAGGCAGGAGGTGAGCAGGAGGGGGGTGAGTGGGGGGGTGGCGAGGGTGAGGGAGCTGGGCGGGGGGGTTACTGACCTGGTGTGTGGTGAAATCTGACCCTTTCTTCCCCGCTTATCACCTCGCTTATCACCCCGCTTTGCCCTCCTGCTGCAATGCATCCCCTTTGTTCTAGGCCGGCCTGCCCTGCTTACCCTGCCTGCACGGCCTGCATGGCCTGCCTTCCCTCGCTGTGCAGGCTCTGGGAATTCATATTCCTCAGATGATGTAGACTGAGGAGAGGGCACGGCAGAAGATGAAGATGATGTGAGGGCAATAGGGCTAGGGGAACGGGAAAGTGGTGGGAAATGCTTGCTAGGGCCGGGTGCAGGAGACATAAGTTTCCGCTTCACTCCCTTCCCACGTGCTACACCCATTTTCCCCATGGGCGCCTTCCCTTTCCCAGAGTAAGTTGTGGGCGGTGGGGGGGAGACAACATGTTCTCTTTCATCACTGTCACTGTCAATCATAAACGGTTCACCACCAATAACTGCGTAGTCATCACTACTACTTGCGGTAAGTGTATCACTCTCACTGCCACGATCCAGAGTTGTACTTACAGTTTTATCCAGCTCTGCCCTAATTTCTGGGGTGCTCAACCCCTTCTGCCTCGCCGTCGGCAGTTCCTTCTTTGGTGTAGAGGTCGAAGGCACACTAGCACTAGGAATTTCCGAGAAGGAAGCGAGCAATGATGACTCGGGACGGAGCGCCATTATCACGCACAGAGCTGGACAGATACTGACTGATGCGTGTCAGGGCAGGGGTGGGGGGGGCCCCCAGGGGGTGGGAGGAGGGAGGTGTGGGAGGGCTGGCGTGAAAGAACTCGACAGCTACTCTTGCGTGAAACAATTTGCGCACAGGAAAAACGCGCGGTGTTCAAAATATTCACGAACATTCCAGAATGACACCCGCGGTTTGGTCCAGTTTTTTTAATGTCATTCTGGAATGACACCCGCAGTTAAAGGGTTAAGTAGATGGAGTTTTTTGTACTATTAGAGGAGAAACTGAAAACTTGCCCTGGAGGGGCACGCGAGACTTGCCTCACCACCTCTCTCTCTCTTTCTCTCTCTCTCTCTCAACTGTGCTTAGAACAGTTAAGGAGAGCACACTTAGTGGTGATGGTGAATGCCATCAAGGGAAGTAGGCTGGTCAGCTACCCTCAAATATACTGAACCACAGTAGCCTAGCTTAGCCTCAGGCCCCTACGCCTCGTAAGGAGGGTAATCTATAGCAGTCTTATGCATTGCCCTGCAATCTAGTAATCTACCCACCTGCCTGCTACATTTGCTGTTGACATACCACTGTGTCCACCTAGCTACCTACCCACCTACCACAATGCCCATGTGTCTGCCTACTCATCTACCTATCTATATGCCTACCACAGTGCCTACCTGCCTACCTACCCACCAGCCTTCCTCAGTGCATACCTACCTCCCTACCAAAATACCTAACTACCTCCCTCCCTCAAACAGTCCCTGTCTACCTGCCTATCTACCCACCCACCCACCTATCTCCCACAGGGCAGACCCACCTGCGAGTGTCTCCCACAACGCCTGGCTGCTTGCTACAGTGCCTGCCTACCTACCTACCTGGCTGTCTACCTATCTTCTCACTGTGCTTACCTACCCACCTGTCATAGCGGCTACCTACCTACCTACCACAGTGTTATACCCACCTATGTATCTACCACAATGTTATACCTACCTTCCTATCAATCACAGTGCTTTATCTTCCTGGACCACGGTATTATAGATCTTTTCCACATGACGTCACGAGTCATGTGACTTTTGTTTATGGCGCCATATTGGATGGCAAATTGTCGGACATCTAGAGAGAGATAATTGCAGAAACCACAATGATAATCCACTGTTGTGCCTTCGGCTGTAAGACAAAGTAGAAAACTGGAAGTAGGGTACACTTCTACCGGTTTCTAGCCAATGAGGAAAGGCGACAGAACTGAATAGTTGCCATGAAGTGGGAGAATTGGCAGCCGACGGCCTACTCCCGCCTCTGCAGCAAGCATTTCATATCAGGTGAGCCGATGATTTGTGAGCAGATACGGGCATATTTACCATTTGTAGCAGATGTAGGTATCATGGGATATCCTAATTATGTTAATGTCACAGAGCAAAAGACCCACACGGCCATGTGTGTGCGTGGGAAAAGAGGGGGAGGGTCCATGTCACAGGCCTTGTTTTGTTTTTATTCCAGAGTTTCACCCAAACCAAATCGGACATAGCAGTGATGGTCAAGAATGTTAGATGCATAAGTAAAACCGATTAAATTACAGGTTAGGTCAGACTTAAAGTTAGGTTAGGCTAGGTAAGGAGGTTAAGTTATGTTAGGTTAAAGCCTATAAATTATTATTTTTTCAATGTTTTTTACTGATTCATTTGAAACTGATATTTGTGTCATGGTGGATGATTTTAATAATAGTGCAGTACAGAACACTGTTCAACATTTCAGTATAAAACTGTTATATACCACTGTGAGCCCGTGTGCTAAACAGTTTAGTCACTAAACTGTTTAGCACACAGGCTCACAGTGGCATGAAAGCATAATTGCTAGTACTACTATTTATGATTTTCTGTTTTATTTAGAAATTAATGTTGCTCCACAGAAAGCAAAACTGTCAATATATATATGCTCCAGTTGAATATACATTTTTCACTTCGTACAAAAATATTATAATTACAAATAAGAGGATAAATAATGTACCGGTACTTCCAGTATATCAACAGCCCCTTATAATTGATCTTTTACTAGGTATGTAGCTACTAAGCTTTTTGTTAATATGATATGTAAAATCATTAACACTGTATTGTTGAAGTCTTTTAGTTTTATGTTGTGGTTGCCTACCCATCAGCATGAAATAAATTATCTTAATTTAAATCTGTGCCAATGTTATGTTTCAGTTGTAATGTAAAAGTTAACTTCAAGAGTAATTTTGACAGTTTTGCCTTATACTGTCAATTATGCATTTTCTGTCAAACTACTTTAAACATACAGTATATAGGCAATGTATGTATCTAGGCCTATAATGACTGAAATTTCCAAAATAAGTAAATTTTTGGGTAAATTTCCAGAATCACACCCAACTCACCCTGAAGCTTAAAATTTTCATTTTTTTAATGTTTTATAGTGTGATTAATTTGAATCATATTTATTTCTGTCTGAAATTAGTTTTTTTTTTTTTTTTAATTCCAAACCAAGCTAACCCAACCAACCTAACCTAACTTTGGACCTAACTTGAAGATTAAGAAGAAAGGATAACTGCAGTAGGCCAATATGCCCATGCTAGACAGCTCCCACAAGAGTGTGACTAATTTACCCTCCCCACAATAGCCCATACAGGCCCATGCTAGGCAGCTCTCACAGGAGTGTGACTACAAGAATGACAACTTTTGTATGCATCCCATACCTGTTATACGCTTATCTAGCCTATTCTTGAAACATTCTAAATAGGGGACAGCAGCTAGGGTATCTTACTGGGAAACCTTTTCCATTCATTAACTACTCGATTAGGCAATGTATACAGTTCCTCCCCCAGTGGCCCCACGTCAATAATTTACTGATTACCAAGACGATTTACAAGCACCATAAGTCAGTTCCAGCTATCTACATTGTGCATATACAATATGGCATGTCTGATTGCCTTGAAGAATGCCTCGGTGAACTTTGATGGAGTGTTTACCAATTAGTGATAGAGATCGCCATATCAGAGATCTGGTTTCGGTCCCCAGTCCTTGAAACTGGTGAACTTCTCCTGAGAAATGGTGTAAGGATCCAGCCCCAAACACTTTATCATGTTCCTGTTGGTGGCGTTGATTCAGATTTCTCCATATATCTGACAGTTTCATCTCTGACAGCGCTGTCTGGACAGCCATTACTGCGAGGAGTTTGCCGGTCAATATGGCGTCGTAACAAAATCGCGTGATTTCTGTGACGTCACTGGAAAAGGTCTATACCTACCTACTTTCCCACATAGCTACTACAGTTCCTGCATACCTACCTTCATACCTACCTTTCTGCTTCTCTACCTACTTACCTACCTACCTGACAAAATTAATCTGTTACAGCAGTTGCATTCAGTTTTAATGTCAAATGATTTTGTTGAGGAAGGAAAGTGTACGCTGCCTTCATGGACTTGGAGAAAGCTTATGACAGAATAGATAGGAAAGGTATGTGGAAGGTATTAAGAATATATGGAGTGGAGGGGAAATTGTTGAGTGCTGTGAAGAGTATGTACGAGGGAGCTAGGGCTACGGTGCGAGTGGATGGTGAGCTGAGTGAGTTCTTTGATCTCAGTGTGGGACTGAAACAGGGGTGTGTAATGTCTCCATGGCTGTTTAATATATATATGGATGGGGTCGTAAAGGAGGTACAAGGTAGGGCAGTGGATGTGGGGGTGGCCCTAATGAATGAGGGTGAGATTTGGAAGCTTCCGGTGTTGCTGCTTGCTGATGATACAGTATTGTTGAGTGAAGATGAATGGGAGTTGCAAGGTTTGGTGAATGAATTTGGGACAGTGTGTAGGAGGAGGAAGCTGAAAGTTAATGTAAACAAAAGTAAAGTTATGGTGTTTGAGAGGAATGAAGTCACAGAGTGTGCAGTGAGGTTGGATGGTGAGGATATGGAGAATGTGAGTGCATTCAAGTACTTGGGTAGTGTGATGAGTAAGGATGGAACTTTGGGGGATGAAGTACGTGAAAGGGTACAGCAGGGAAGGAAGGTTGTTGGCACACTGAAAGCAGTGATGAGAAATAGGGAGGTGAGTATGGAAGTTAAGAAGTCTCTGCATGATGGTATTGTGATCCCTACCCTGACGTATGGAAGCGAGGCGTGGACCTTGCAAGAGGGGAACAAGTCAAGAGTGAGAGCAGTGGAAATGAGTTACTTGAGAGGAGCATGTGGAGTGACATGGAGGGACAGGTTGACGAATGAAGAAGTGAAGGAACGTTGTGGGGTAGATGTGGATGTGGTTGAAAAGATTAGGAGAAATACACTGAGGTGGTTTGGACATGTGGAGAGGATGGAGAGTGAAAGACTGACTAAGAGGGTGTATGTGGGTGAGGTGGAGGGAGGGAGAGGGAGGGGTAGACCGAGGATGAGGTGGAGGGATGGAGTTGAAAGGTATATGAGGGAGGGGGGGTGAGTTGGGGGGAGGGGAGTCAAATGGTGGGTGACAGAGTGACTTGGAGGCGTTTTGTCTGCGGCCACCCTTTGCAGGATTAGGGCGTCGGGCTATAGATAGATAGATAGATAGATTTTGTTGAGCCAAGGATGAATCATGCGTAACGCTTGTAAAGAGATACAGATAGACCATAATCATCAGCATAGCTTTGTAAATTGTTATACAGTAGCTTCCTTTCACTTTCTTAATACATTATGAGACAATGAACCACAACAGAATACACAAAAATTGTGAAGAAATTTTTGAAGAGATGGGTCAAATAATTCCTTGAGTAGGTCCAATATTTCTGCTGCCGCTTGAAGGAAAAATATTTCATTTGAGCACCTCACGAAGGGAAAGAATCCTTTTATAAGTGAAATACCACCCATGATGATGCACCACTGGAACGTCGTGACTCCCACCCCAGGGGGAGACCATGGAGGGGCTCCGAAGGCACGCGCACTACCCAGGCAGTACAGGCCTATGTCCACTACTACCTTGCTCCCTTATTCCCCACAACGGACCCAACCAGGAGCACGCAGTGCGAGGGCATTACCCTCCAGCCGAACCAGCCCTTGCCAGGTTAGGGGTGGGACTGAATCTTCAGTCCCAGACAGCACCCACGTGATGGCCATTAGCCGTACAAGTGTAGAGACGATCACTAGCTGCTCACTAGCTGCATCCCAGGGCTCCTCTGCAGGGACAAGTGACGGCCATTAGCTGCACCTGTGGAGAGATGGCCACTAGCCTCTCCCCGCCTGCAGCTGCTACAGGGAGTGAGACCTCGGTGATGGCCATTAACCGCACCAGGAAGGTGACGGCCATCAGCTGCACTGTGCCTGCCATCTCCTCTCCTCCCTGGACCTCGGTGATGGCCATTAGCCGCATCAGTGAACAGGTGACGGTCATTAGTCGCACTCAGTTCAGTCCACCAGAACAGGGCCCTGGCGATGGCCACTAGCTGTGCCGGAGGACAGGGGACGGACTCTAGCCACGCCTCCTCTCATAGGACCTCGGTGACGGCCAGTAGCTGCGCCTGTGGACAGGTGATGGCCATCAGCTGCACCTCACCCTCAGTCTTGCCAAGAAGTCGGGCCCCGGTGATGGCCATTAGCTGCGCTGACAGGAGAGGGACGGCCACTAGCCGTCCTACCCCTGTTGCCCTTGGGACCTCAACAATGGCCACTAGCCGCATTAGGGAGAGACCACCCATCTCTCACCCCCTGTGACTTCCCTCTCAGAGGACGTCCCTTGCTCAGCCCACCCTTTCTGTGGCCGAGTGGGACACCCCTCCTGTTCTCCCCACAGAAGCAGCCCCCAGGAGGAACTACCTTGTCTGGAGGAGGTCTGGCAAGGCCCCATCGTGACTCCGGGAGTAAGAGCAGTTCAGCCGGCGCCCAGGCAAGCCCAGGCACTGCTGGATTCCCAGAGGAAAGGACGCTGCAGCCTACACCTGATGGTGACCTGACCCAAGGGAGACCGCAGTCCACAGGCTCCCCGAGACGCCCCTCAAACCCCTGGGCGTGACTTCTCCAGCCCCAAAAGACGATGACCCTCTCTCCAGGGCAGGCACAGACAAGCTCGCCTGTTCTCCCTATATGGTCCCAGCTGTAGGGACCGAACACCCCACCGAGGCCTTACTAGAGAAGGGCCTCTCTCCATGCCGCCCAGCAGCCCACTCCAGACGACGCAGACCCTGAGGACGGTCCCGTGCCCTCTGAGGGAAGGCACACCTGACGGGACTCCTCCCACATCCGGCCGACACCTGTAAGAGCCCAGGACTTCAGCAGCCCATTATAAACCCTCCTGTCTCGAGATAACTTCCGACAGGTACTGTGGACAGTGTATTGCGTGGCAGTGTAGTGTTCTTGTTATTGTATAACCCTCCTGTCCTGTGATTGACTTTGTACCCAGACGGTGTATTGTGTCTTTGTCATATTTGCATTGTATCTGTTTGTATCTGAATTTGAGATAATGCACGGGTAAGGTTGTTGCCCAGAGAGTTCATGCTCTGTTCCTCTCGTAGTGTTTTCTAGTTCCGGTCTCGAAAGACGACCCCGGCTCCGCAGCTAGTGTTCTTAGGACGAGGAGTCGACCTAAACACACCTAGCATAACAGTAAGAATACCAGTTCAATTAAGGATTTCCTTCCCATGCCTCAAAAAGAGAGGGGTATTTTAGGACTACAGCCGTGTCATGAACGTGTGTGTGTGTGTGTGTGTGTGTGTGTGTGTGTGTGTGTGTGTGTGTGTGTGTTTTAATAAAAAAGAAACTTATCCAGCACTTGCTAATTCATTCAGGAATGATGGAGTTTTGGTAATTATGGTAGTTGCTGGTGGTGGTAATGGTGGTAGTTGGTGGTGGTGGTGGTAATGATGGTAGTTGGTGGTGATTGTGGTCAGGGTAGTTGTTGTTGTTGGTGGTGGTGGTAGTTGGTGGTGGTGGTGATGGTGATGGTAATGGTAGCAATTGGTGGTGGTGGTAATTGGTGGTGATGGTCGTAATATTGGTGGTAGTTGGTGGTGATGGTGGTGGTAGGCCTAATGGTGATAATTGGTGATGGTGGTGGTATTGTTGATAGTTGATGGTGGTGGTGGTGGTGGTGATATTGGTTGCAGTTGGTGGTGGTGTTGATATTGGTGGTAGTTGGTGGCGATGGTGATATTGGTGGTAATTGGTGGTGGTGGTGGTATTGGTGGTAGTTGGCGGTGGTGGTGGTATTGGTGGTAGTTGGCGGTGGTGGTGGTATTGGTGATAGTTGGTGATGGTGGTGGTGGTGATATTGGTGGTAGTTGGTGGTTGTGGTGGTAATGGTGATAGTTGGTGGTGGTGGTGGTGGTGGTGGTATTGGTGGTAGTTGGTGGTGGTGTTAATGGTGGTAGGTGTGGTGGTGGTGGTAATGGTGGTAGGTGTGGTGGTGGTGGTAATGGTGGTAGTTGGTGGTGGTGGTAATGGTGGTAGTTGGTGGTGGTGGTAATGGTGGTAGTTGGTGGTGGTGGTGGTGGTGGTATTGGTGGTAGTTGGTAATGATGGCATTGATGGTAGTGTGTGGTTATGGTGGTATTGGTGGTTGTTGGTGGTGGTGGTGGTAATGGCGGTAGTTGGTTGTGATGGTGGTAGTTGATGGTGGTAGTTATGGTGGTAATGGTGGTGGTGGTGGTATTGGTGGTAGTTGGTAGTGATGGTGGTGGTGGTGGTAGTGGTGGTATTGGTGGTAGTTGGTGGTGGTGGTGGCATTGGTGGTAGTTGGTGGTGGTGGTGGTATTGGTGGTAGTTGGTGGTGGTGGTATTGATGGTAGTTGGTGATGGTGGTGGTATTGATGGTAGTTGGTGGTGGTGGTGGTTTTGATGGTAGTTGGTGATGGTGGTGGTATTGATGGTAGTTGATGGTGATGGTATTGATGGTAGTTGGTGGTGGTGGTGGTATTGATGGTAGTTGGTGATGGTGATGGTATTAATGGTAGTTGGTGGTGGTGGTATTGGTGGTAGTTGGTGATGGTGGTATTGGTGGTAGTTGGTGGTGGTGGTGGTACTGATGGTAGTTGGTGGTGGTGGTATTGGTGGTAGTTGGTGGTGGTGGTATTGGTGGTAGTTGGTGGTGGTGGTGGTACTGATGGTAGTTGGTGGTGGTGGTATTGATGGTAGTTGATGGTGGTGGTATTGGTGGTAGTTGGTGGTGGTGGTGGTATTGGTGGTAGTTGGTGGTGGTGGTGGTATTGGTGGTAGTTGGTGATGGTGGTGGTATTGATGGTAGTTGGTGGTGGTGGTATTGGTGGTAGTTGGTGGTATTGGTTGTAACTGGTGGTGGTGGTGGTATTGGTGGTAGTTGGTGATGGTGGTGGTATTGATGGTAGTTGGTGGTGGTGGTATTGATGGTAGTTGGTGGTGGTGGTGGTGGTATTGGTGGTAGTTGGTGGTGGTGGTGGTATTGGTGGTAGTTGGTGGTGGTGGTATTGATGGTAGTTGGTGGTGGTATTGGTGGTAGTTGGTGATGGTGGTGGTATTGGTGGTAGTTGGTGGTGGTGGTATTGATGGTAGTTGGTGGTGGTGGTGGTATTGGTGGTAGTTGGTGGTGGTGGTATTGGTGGTAGTTGGTGATGGTGGTGGTATTGATGGTAGTTGGTGGTGGTGGTGGTATTGATGGTAGTTTGTGGTGGTGGTATTGGTGGTAGTTGGTGGTGGTGGTGGTATTGGTGGTAGTTGGTGATGGTGGTGGTATTGATGGTAGTTTGTGGTGGTGGTATTGGTGGTAGTTGGTGATGGTGGTGGTATTGATGGTAGTTGGTGGTGGTGGTATTGGTGGTAGTTGGTGATGGTGGTGGTATTGGTTGTAACTGGTGGTGGTGGTGGTATTGGTGGTGGTAGTTGGTGGTGGTGGTATTGGTGGTGGTAGTTGGTGGTGGTGGTATTGGTGGTGGTAGTTGGTGGTAGTTGGTGGTGATGGTGGCGGTATTTGTGGTAGTTGGTGGTGGTGGTGGTGGTATTGGTGGTAGTTGGTGGTGGTATTGGTGGTGATGGTGGCGGTATTTATGGTAGTTGGTGGTGGTGTTATTGGTGGTAGTTGGTGGTGGTGGGGGTGGTCACATTGGTGGTAGTTGGTGGTGGTGGTGGCATTGGTGGTAGTTGACGGTGGTGGTGGTGGTGGTGGTGGCATTGGTGGGAGTTGGCGGTGGTGGTGGTGGTGGTGGTATTGGTGGTAGTTGACGGTGGTGGTAGTTGACGGTGGTGGTGGTGGCATTGGTGGGAGTTGGCGGTGGTAGTGGTGGTGGTGGTATTGGTGGAAGTTGTTGGTGGTGGTGGTAATGGTGGTAGTTGTTGTTGGTGGTGGTAATGGTGGTAGTTGGTGGTGGTGGTGGTGGTAATGGTGGTAGTTGTTGTTGGTGGTGGTAATGATAGTATTTAGTGTTGGTGGTGGTAATGGTGGTAGTTGGTGGTGGTGGTGGTAATGATGGTAGTTGTTGGTGGTGGTAATGGTGGTAGTTGGTGGTGGTGATGGTAATGGTGGTAGTTGGTGGTGGTGGTGGCATTGGTTGTAGTTGGTGGTGGTGGTAATGGCTGTAGTTGGTGGTTGTGATGGTAATGGTGATAGTTGATGGTGGTGGTGGAATTGGTTGTAGTTGGTAGTGGTGGTATTGGTGGTAGTTGGTGGTGGTGTTAATGGTGATAGTTGGTGGTGGTATTGGTGGTAGTTGGTGGTTGTGATGGTAATGGTGATAGTTGGTAGTGGTGGTGGTAATGGTGGTAGTTGGTGGTGGTGGTATTGGTGGTAGTTGTTGTTGTTGGTGGTAATGGTAGTAGTTGTTGCTGGTGCTGGTGGTATTGGTGGTAGTTGGTGGTGGTGGTGGTGGTGGTACTGGTGGTAGTTGGTGGTGGTGGTGGTGGTATTGGTGGTAGTTGGTGGTGGTGGTGGTGGTATTGGTGGTAGTTGGTGGTGGTGGTGGTCGTATTGGTAGTAGTTGGTGGTGGTGGTGGTAATGGTGCTAGCTGGTGGTGGTGGTGGCATTGGTTGAAGTTGGTGGTAATGGTGGTAGGTGTGGTGGTGGTGGTAATGGTGGTAGGTGTGGTGGTGGTGGTAATGGTGGTAGGTGTGGTGGTGGTGGTAATGGTGGTAGGTGTGGTGGTGGTGGTGGTTGTAATGGTGGTAGTTGGTGGTGGTGGTGGTAATGGTGGTAGGTGGTGGTGTTGGTGGCAATGGTGGTAGGTGGTGGTGTTGGTGGCAATGGTGGTAGGTGGTGGTGTTGGTGGCAATGGTGGTAGGTGGTGGTGTTGGTGGCAGTAGTAGTAGTAGTAGTTGTTTCCTAGGCAGTCTGGTCGAACAGCCCCGAGTCCCTTAGAAAGGCCATGGCCGAGACCGGGCTTTCCCACACAGCTCTCAAAGAGTGTATGTTGTGTTGTTGGCGTAGGTGATTGTGTGCAATGCAGTCTTTCATAAAGTGCTTAATAGTATGGGGTGCTGTGTTGCATCCTGGACAGGCATCAGCGACGGAGTCATCCAGCCTCTTCTGGTAGCTTAAGAGGGCTGGATGGTGCCCACATCTCAGCCTGGTCAGGTGGACCCTGTCCTTACGAGGAAGATAGGATTCAGAAGGGTGGATGTCAGAGGCCGTGCATGCAGCTGTGTGTCTTTAAGTGACTGAATGGAGCGGCGAGTGATCTGAGTGTGGATATGCTTCTGGAAGCTGGTCTGAGGTGGGCGAGGGGGGAGAGATGACAGTATTTGTGTATGGTATCGTGTGCTGGGTGTTGTTTTGATGTTCCTTGGTGTGGGTGGATGTGCTGCCATGTACTGTAGTGGATGTTGTGAGTTTGTGGAGGCTGCAGCAAGAAACTGGGTGCCTCTCATGTCTAGGTGATCCTTGACTTTGAGGACTTTGGTTTCTTGATGTAGGTGGTCTGTGGGTGTAGTAGCTGTGCAGCCTGTGATTATTTTTAGGGCCTTGTTCTGTATGGTCTGTAGAGTGTTGTAGTGTGTTTTGGTGAGGTTAGAAGCCCAGACAGGGCTTGCATAATTCATCACTGAATGTATGTATTGTTTGTATACTGTGGTGGTGGTTTCTTTGTTGTGTCCAAATGTTGTATGGGCAAGTGACCTCAAGGCATTGAGTCTTGGTGTTATTTTATTTTTAATGTTTGTGATGTGTTGTTTAAATGACATTTATGTATTGTATATTACACCAAGTAATTTTGTGTGTGTGTGTGTGTGTGTGTGTGTGTGTGTGTGTGTGGTAGGGGAGTGTTGTTTATGTTGAGGTGTGGGATGTGACTGTGTTCTGCTGTCCAGTTTGTGAGAAGAGTCACTGTAGATTTGGCTGGGGCTATTTGGAGCCTGTTTGTGGTGAATCATTCGTGTAGTGTGTTGAGGTAAGGTTGAATGATGTGTGCAGCTGTGTTTGCGTTTTGGTGCGTGCATGTAAGTGTTATATCATCTGCATAGGAAGCTATGTGTATCTGTGGTGTGTGGGGTGTGGGTACGTCGTACATGTATAGGTTAAAGAGTGTAGGGGACAAAACAGATCGTTGGGGGACGCCGTTTGTGAAGTTTCTGATGTTAGAAGACTGACCGGCAAATGTTACCTGTGCACATCAGCCTGCTAAGTAGTTTGCCAGCCATCTTTTTGTGTTATTGTGCATGTTTGTGTTGAGTATTTTGTTTGTGAGGTTGTGGCGGAGGATGGCATCAAAAGCTTTGCTAATGTCTAGTGTGATTAGGATTGTTCTGTGTGGTGGCCTAGCTGAATTCATGCCATCAAAAACTCTCTGTGTAAGGTTTGTAAGAAGGGTGTTTGTGGAGTGTAGTGGCCTACAGCCATGTTGTGACTGGGCTAGGGGAATGTGAGGTGTCATTTAGTGACTTTAGAGGGGGTGCAGAGGAGTGTGATGGGCGATGTGAGGAGGGTAACGTGGGGTCATTGTTGGGTTTAGGGGTAGTGATGATATTGCCATGCTTCCAGATGTTGGTTATTATGTTGTGTGAGTAGCTGTAGTTTGATATGTTGGTGAGTGCTTGTATGCCTTGTGGTCCTAGGTGTTTAAGGTGAATGTTGCTTATGTTGTCTGGTCCACAGGCAGATGAGTGCTTGAGGTTGTTAATGATGTGCTTCGTCTGGTTGTAAGTGAAAGGTGCGTAGTCTGGGTCTGTGGGAAACTCTCTCTTACGTCGGATGATACGTCGGTCTTCGGAATGGGGGTTTAGATGGCTGACTTGTGAAAAGTGATTGATGAGAGTGTTTGCTTGTTGTTTGTTCGAGGGTATGGTGTCTGTTGTTGTGATGGCAGCATGTGATTGTGTGGTGCTGCTGTTGGAGAGTGTGATGCTGTTTAGTGTTTTGTAGAGTTTGCTGATGTTTGTTTTGTGGTCAAGTGTTTGGAGGTAATTTTCCCAGTTTAGTGTTTGCTGTTCTGATATTTTATTGTTTATCTGAGTGTTGAGTTCTTGTATTTGTTGTATGGTGTCTTGTGTATGGGGTGTTGAGGAGTGTCGCAGTGTGTCCCGTTGTCTGATGAGGCCTTGAATTTCTGGTGTGAAGTTGGGGTTGTGTCTCTTTCTGTTGCGTCTAGGGATGTGTCTTCTGTCTGCGTTTTGTATAATTGTATTGAAAGTGTGTACAGCGGTGTTGATGTTTGTGATGGGTGTACTGTTTAGTGTTTCGAGATGTTGTTCTGTTTCAGTTACAAAGGCCTCCCAGTTGGCTCTCATATAATTAGTGTATGTGTGTTTGTGGCCAGCTGGGGTGATTCTGGTTTTGGTAGTGATGATGATAGGGAGGCGATCAGAACCTAGGGTTTTGACCACTCTCCATTATGTAGTGGGGGCGAGGTTTGGGAAGCAGAAGGTGATATCTGGAGATGATGGGAGGAAGAGGGCTTGGTGTGGGATATGGGTATGTTGGTCTAGACTCTAGACTGTTTAGTATGAAAAGATGATCTGTCTGGGATTGTTGTACCAGCCCTCTGTCTGTGGCAGGGTTGTTGACATGCCAGGCCGACGACTTGGCGTTGAAATCACCACCCAGGATGATGTTAGGTATGTTAGTGATGTGGTGTATCTGTGGAGAGTAATTGTGTTGTACTGTGGGGGACGATTGGGGGGGAATGTTGTGTTAGCGATTGTTATGTGTGATTTGTTGCCAGTGCGTATTTTAATTGATTGTATTTCTGTTGTGGTGTCATGAGGGGGGAGAAGTGACTTTGTATGTGCACTGGTATCTGCATAGTTGATGGATTTGTGTACCAGGGTAATGAGTCCACCGCCACCGCCGTCGGCCCGGTCTTGTCGAATGGTGGTGAAGTTATGAAATGTCGGTGTTTTCTGTGCTCTGTGTAGTTTTGTTTCTTGTAAGATGGCAATGTGTATGTTCTGTTGTTTGATGAATTGTGTGAGTTCATGTTTTTTGGTGTTTATGCGATCTATGTTTAACTGAAGGATGTTTATGTTGTGTGTGCGATGTGTGTTGGCTGCTGCAGCACGGGGGGGAGGTGGTGTGGGTGGAGGGGAAGGGGTAGGAGGAGGTTGTGATGGAGGTAAGGGTTGAGGTGGATTAGGATGGGTTGGAATGGGAGGAGTTGGGGGACTGGATGGTGTGGGAAGTTTCGGTGGGTTTGGCTGTGGAGGTGTGAAGGAAGTAGGAGTAGGATTGGAAGGGGGGTTGATCGGTGGGGGGAAGGAGCAGGTCCAGGTGTTTGTGTAATGTTTTCTGGATGCAAGTGTTGTGCAGGTGTAATGGGTCCAGTTCTTGCAGGAATTGCACTGAACTGAACCCTGTGTCTGTCGGCTTGACCTGATAGGTTTTGAGCATGTTGGACATATGTATTTGTTGGTGGGTCCTGGATTGCTCTCAATGTCCCCGGCTAGAAGAAGTCGTCGAGAAATGACAGCCGGGGAGTCATTTCTCGGTGTAGAAAAAATGGTGTTGTTGTGTGTGTTGTGTTGGGAGATGTGGTACTTGCCCGGGCGACCGAAACCACTCCCAGGTACTCGAGCCCTGTGAGGGGCCGGGGGGGTTTGCGGTGGTTTGGCCCCCATGCTGTCCTCCTCTTCTCTTCGACAGCCTCTGGGTGGTAGACCCACGACGAAGACGTCACCGCTCCAGGTCCTGTTGGTGGTAGTTTGTGGTGGTGGTAGTTGGTGATGATGGTAATGGTGATAGTTGGTGGTGGTGGTGGTATTGGTGGTAGTTATGGTGGTGGTGGTAATGGTGGTAGTTGTTGTTGGTGGTGGTGGTATTGGTGGTAATTGGTGGTGGTGGTGGTTTTGGTGGTAGTTGGTGGTGGTGGTGGTAATGGTGGTAGTTGGTGATGGTGGTGGTAATGGTGGTAGTTGGTGATGGTGGTGGTGATAATGGTGGTAGCTGGTGGTTAGTTGTTGTTGGTGGTGGTATCGGTAGTAGTTGGTGGTGGTGTGGTCATGGTGGTGGTATTGGTGGTAGTTGGTGGTGGTGGTGGTATTGGTGGTAGTTGGTGGTTGTGATGGTAATGGTGGTAGTTGGTGGTGGTGGTTGTAATAGTGGTAGGTGGCGGTGGTATTGGTGGTAGTTGGTGGTGATGGTGGTATTGATGGTAGTTTGTGGTGGTGGTGGTATTGGTGGTAGTTGGTGATGATGGTAATGGTGGTGGTGGTAATGGTAGTAATAGTTGGTGATGGTGGTAATGGTGGTAGTTGGTGGCGGTGGTGGTACTTGTGGTAGTTGGTGGTACTTGTGGTAGTTGGTGGTGATGGTGGTATTGGTAGTATAGTTGATGGTGGTGTTGATGGTATTGGTGATAGTTGGTGGTGGTGGTGAAGGTAATGGTGGTAGTTGATGTGGTGGTGGTAACGGTGGTAGTCGGAGGTGTTGGTGTAGGCCCATAGCCATGGAAGGGAGGTTGAGAGGGTCGGACGACTCCCCGGCCCACCTGCCAAAAGGTTCTCTTTCTCACGATCTATTTTTTTATGTCAGTGCAAAAAGAGTAACTCTCCATTGTTCAGAAGATTTGTGCTGCTTCGCAACGTTGCCTATGCATACACCCAGAGCCCCATTTGCTGGAAATACAGGTGAAGACCAATTAGCCAAAGCGAGTTATCATCACTGTTGCTGTCATCATCAGTTAGCTGAACATGTGCTGTATTTGCAACATGGAAGCATCGCTTGTCATCATCATACAGGCAGAACATGTAATGGTATTAAAGAAGCATCACTCTATCCATCACACAGGTACTGATAATGTATGAGGAAGGTGATCACACTTGGGGCTTCTCTTTCCGCTGATGATATTTTCCTTATAATGGGGATTCCTTCACTGAATAAAATTCTGTTATATCCACGGACAAGAGAGAGAGATCAAACAGCCATGCTCTGTATCTCCCAACTGTGTGAATTGTTTACACCAAACCGGCTTATGATGAAGATAATGATGATGTCATCATTTGGTTGCTTAAAAGTATTTTACAGCAGATACAGATGATGTATAAAAAATAAGGTAAGGTCGTTAATGAAATACCACAACAACTTTAAAAAGTGTATTTGAGAGACGTACAATAAATATATATAAAACACAACGAAGTGATGAGGGTGATGTCATGGGGAAGAGAAGCAAATGACTGACTGGTTCTCTGGGAAGTGGATGTCAACTTAAGGCCATGTAGTGTTAAAAGACTAGACAATTTACCACTTTGATCCTAGAGCAATCTGGATCATCGAGACTTGTGCCACACATCCATGTCTGTAGGCCGGATCGAGAACAGCAACGACCTATGTAGTTGTGAATCCAGGAGGGAATGGGGGGACTAGGAAGTGTGAGCCCCCTTTTGGGGATGTCATTCTTTTGTCCAAAGTTCCAGAAATATATATATATATATATATATATATATATATATATATATATATATATATATATATATATATATATATTTTCCTAGCACTGTATACAACTTTATTTTGTCCACTTTAATTTGGCCGAAAACTGCTCTCTCCTTATCTTGAATGCTGAGCAAAAAAGAGGTTAGTGCTAGAATATGGTGACATTCACAAAAACGTATTATGGAAGATGATATAGCTGTAACTTTTTCTTCATTTGCCGTTCAGTTACAAGACATTTGCTGCAATATTATTAAATTTTCAACCAAGTTAAGGTGCACAAACTAAAACACGCCACGATAGGTTTTAAAAAATGTGTGCTTTCTAGTTCTTTCCTGAATTGGACTCCAATGACCAGGCTTCATAGTTGAATATAAGACCTCCCCTGTTTCCTGCTTTCTGGATCCACACCTAGTACCCCTAATATTACAATCAAACACAGTTACACAGCACAAGCCCTGATGAAATGGATGTACCTTAACCACAAAATCAGAGAGCTGTCCACATGTTCATTCTTTAATGGGTTACAAGGTAAACACCGCTGGAGGTACCTGCTCTTCTTAAAAAATCTACTACAGTATAAAGAGACAGAAGTAAACTTACACTGTACATGAAGACCCCTACATAAGAAAAGATATAAAGAAGAGGGATATATATTTACTTATTTATTCACTATCATGTAATCTAGGATATCTGGGTGGGTTTGAGAAAGTCTGTAAACAATGAACATGACGAATAGAAAACTAACACTATTTTCCGAGCTCTTTAACACTGCATAAATACAGTAGACCCTCCCTACAGTATAGTGGACTAGCTGTGAGGAAGCCTGATCTGATAAAACCGATAGTCTATCATATTCAATGGTCCCCCACTGAGGTGAAATTTCATGTACTGTTGATGTTAGAAAATGAATGTGTACAACAGCATATTCTACTGCTGTGAAGAAAAACTACATTTGTGTTACACTAACTTGGCCTATAATTTCACCCTTTTGCAGCCTATTGCTAAGTGGGTCACAATACAGTACATGTGTTTACTACCCCTTTTACTCCAGCCTGGCCTGAAGTTGCCCTCTCCCATTCATGATTGCTGAGTTACAATAACAGACTATAGTAATACTGTACTAGTCATGAAGAAGTGCCATGACATGCTGTGAGGACATTGTTCATTACAGCCGTCGTAAGTCTGGTGGCCTTTAAATGTGTCTGTTAAATCCAATATCCTCTGTATTGAGATCCATTATAATGAGGGTCTACTGTATGTACAGGCAGTCCTCGTTATAAGTCAGGGATGTGTTCTAACTTACAACTATTTCTATACAGCTAGTACTATTAACTGAAGGATCAGGTAAATCGGCTTGTATGAATGGAACACTGATAGGCAGTTTTCTGTAATATATTCTGGCCTTCCAAAAAGAATGCAAAGAGGGTGACATATAGTGAGGACTTTCTGTACTGTATTTGAAAAGGAAAACTGGTGTTCTCTTTGAGCATGCATATACTGTACACTGCAACAAAAGAACAGTGGATTGAGCCTCATATCCTTCTTCCTTTCCAGAACACAGGCTGTTAACACCAACAAAAAGTGTCAAAATATCAAACTTTGGCACAGGATAGGAAGCAACACTTGGATCAGCTCTCAGCTTTCAACGTTATAGGTAAAAACGGTATGGACATATGCAGAGAAACAGGTGCATACAGAACACCATGCACAACAGGTACAGTACAGATTGAACTAGAAACACTTTGTAATACTGAAAACAAAAAGACATTAACCCCTTAGATTTGGTGATGCATCTTCTTACATTATTTTTGCTATTCCCAATGTTTTTTTTCCAAATTAAGAAGGGCCTCTCATTGTGAATGGGTTTATGAAGGCAACATCTAACTCCTGTGGCTCAAAAAGGTTGTCCAATGCTGAATTAAAGCATGGATGACAAACAAAAAGTAACAGTACTGTACCACATAGGACAAAAGGGGTTAAAGTACTGTACAGGTATATACAGTAAAATCAAGTCATAATGATAAAAATGAACACAACTGAATCTATCACAACAATGGACAGCCACCCTGTGATACACACACAGAACAACCATCCCCACTTCTGATGGGGAAACTGAATGGAATGTATGAATGAAAGTGGCAGGTTCTCTCAAGTGTCGAAGTGTGAGTTTCCAGTGCTATTTTTATTGGTGTCAATATGAATGGTTTCCCTTAAGATATAATGCAGCAAATTATTTTCAGTGAATCTCAGTGTTCTGTAATGGACGGGAGTGAGGAAAGAATAGGGTGGAGGAGATAAAAAAAGAAAGGGGGGGGGGTAAAGAGGGGAATATAGAAACACAGAAGGAATAACATAAGCTTGAGGAGCTTGAATCAATCTTTAGACACCTGGCAGTTGTCTTATGTAACATGGTAAAATGGAGTGTAAGGTTGAAGAGAGTCACATCAGAGGAGAGAAGAATAACCGAGAAGCTTGATAATACTGGCAGCTGTCAATATAAGTCAGGGATGTGTTCCAAAAATCCCAACTTTTGCTAAAGAACTGCAACTGAAAATCAGGGGACCCTGATTAACTAGCTTTGCAGTTCCTAATGGAACTTAAGTAGGTAATTTGTGTTATCATGAAATTAACACCCACAAAGAACATGAAGATGACTTACAATGAAAACTTCATGTACAGTATTCCAAAGGACAGGCTGGCCAGTTTGAAGAAAAGGACCCAATGACAGTGTGTGCTGCTTCCAACACTCTCATCAGGGAATGAAACCTGGGTAGTGAAACATAAACTTCTGGGCTATAGGTTACAGAATTTTTTTTTTTTTTTTTTTTTTCAAAAGAGTGCCTTAAACATGTTGGATGGTTTATGTAACACAGACACTTATGAGAACACTAGATTGGATATAAAAATGCTAAAGGACAG
This sequence comes from Coenobita brevimanus, assembly GCF_032717465.1. NCBI lineage: Eukaryota > Metazoa > Arthropoda > Malacostraca > Decapoda > Coenobitidae > Coenobita > Coenobita brevimanus. The sequence continues at coordinate 30,041,658 of NC_137013.1, forward strand.
AAGTGCCACTCTTGAATGTATTAAGAAAAATACATAGCAGTGGCATCAGTATGTTCAAAGAATGCATATGCATAGCAAAACTGTTAGTACTATTGGCATTGGAAGCCTGTATGTGGTGCTGGAGAAAATACAAAAACAGTACAATGGCAAGAAAATAGGAAGACGAAGAGGAGTGACAGAAAGAATGTAAGGAGTATGTATGGAAGAAAGTAACCTGCAGGCAGTGCTGTCAAAACTACCCCCTGTCAAACAACACCCAAAAGGAAACAAAGCACTGGATATGTTGAAATGGCAAAATGTCATATAAGAAAATAAAGAGCAATGGATGACTTGGAAGAAAGTTGTTTCTTGGCAAAAAATAAATAAATGATATCAGTGAATAATTAACATGTACCAAGCTACTTAACATTAAATAAATCAACAGTAAAAATTACATAAATGGTGACTGTATACTCTACAAAACCAAAACATAACAATAACAGTATAAATAATAACAGCAATACAGAGAATTCATAAGTAAGAATAAGAGTTTAAAAGTTAATGCCTGAAGTGGTATTCATATATAATACTGAACAAGACATCCAATTACAATGAGAATCTGGATGTGCAAAATACAGATAAATAAATAAAAAAATTGTTCACCCCTCCTAGCCACTTTCTAAAACTGACATAAAGGTTCATCCCAATCATGGATGTTTGCTTACCACTGGGGATAAAATGTAAAAAGCAATATAAAAAATAAATACAAGTAGTCCTCTTATCAGTGATGTAAAGAGCAATAAAATGAATAAATAGATAGTCCTCATACCAGTGCTGTAACATAAAAAGCAATAAAATAAATAAATACAGGTAGTCCTCATATCGTTAATGTTAAAAAATACCAAATTTCTGCATATAACCAGTACTGTACAGACGGAAGTCCAAATACCTCTCACGACTTTCTCGTCACAGGAATCATCGATACTTGAATGTGACGTGGTGGACAGAGTTGCACATTACCACCCATAAATGGATGATAATACAGTATTCATCTCAGTCCACTACATCACATACAAGCGTCTATAAATCCAGTAATGAAAGAGACAGGAGAGGTGAACAAACCTTTGTAGTTGAATGTACACTGGGGGAAACTGGCAATTTCATATGCAGTAAGGTAACATTAAATAGCAAATTTTCTGTAGTTTACTTTGGACATCCAAGTACATCACCAATTTTGTGGCACCCTTGGTGTCTGAGCCTTGCTGGATTAACCATTTTACCAGACTAACAGAGGTCATAACATAAGAATTCAACATGGACCAGCAGAGATCACGTATGATAATTCAACATAACATCTCTGACCTACAAATTATACACTTCCCATGTCTCTAAAGCCATTCCATCATCACTCAGTCGTGCTCAATACTTGAACCATCTTTCCCATCATCATTCAGTCATGCTCAATACCCGTACCATCTTTCACATCATCACTCAGTCATCTTTCATAGTTTTTCTTAAGTTCATTTTCTTCTTCAAATCCCTGTCTGCAAAGAATTTCAATATTTTTTCTTTTTGCTTCTTTATATCATGAACAGTTGATGTACCAATTTCATACGTGTCGCACAACTTCAGCACGGGAGCACCACAGTCCAGTTTTTTCCAACAGTTTTCTTTTATCCTGTATTGAGATAGACTGGTGTTTATGCCTGACACAGCCCCTGACACTTGCACATTTCCAAGAAGCCATAGCTAGAGTTTAACGTAAGTAAAATAAGCTAAGGAACTGACAAAATACAGGGACTGCCACCAAGACATGCAGTGCAAGCAATCCATGCGAGCATGTGGTATACTCAGTGCCATCTGTGGCTGTCCAGTAAACCTGTCTGGCACGTGCAGAAATTTCAAGCGTCCTCTCATATATTGCTTGGATTAAAAGAGGTCCTTGACCATCTGATGCCGGAAAATTGGTGGTGTGTGTGTTGTTAAATAAAATATATAAATATATAATGATGACCTACTGTGATTACAATCAATTCATGTGAAAAGATACTGTGGGAAGGGAAGGGCGGGGGGGCAATGTCAGGAATTACAGAAAAGAATGCTTCCAATCCACCTGTCTCGATACTGTGCCACGTTAAATGCTAAAGGAGAGGGTTTACGCATCTAGTTGCTACCTGAACTATACAGCATCACTAGAAACATCTGGAAGTTCAAGTCATATAAATTTGCTGGGCTATGTACAGTCCTGGATGAAGCAATATACAGGCAGTCCTCATCATAAATAACAGATGTGCACTAAGATATCACAACTTTTTACACTGAACTGTTACTATGACTTAGGGGGAAAATGGCATATCAGGTTCACGGATAACAATGGAACTTCCATATGCAATTCTTCTTTAACCCACTGAATGCAATGATGTCCTTTTTTTAGTTTATTCAATTTAGGAAATGGCTCTAGCATTTATGGAATTTAGTGAAGCAGTACATCAAACCCCTCTCATTCTAAAAGTCTTTCCTAAGCTGAATAAAATCATCACGAGATAGCAAGAGTACAATAACAGATATCGCTATGGTTAATGGGTAAAATCTACTTGGACTTAACAGCCAAAAAAATAAAATAAGTACAAACGTCGTACAATAAAGACTTACTGAAACCCATTCTGAGGCATTACTGTAAACCAATCCATTCATCAAAATGTATATGAATATGACTGAAATGAGGTATCACAGCTCCATGGCTTGTTATGCCACTGCTATACTTTTTCTCCACAGATGTTCCAAGTATTACAACTTTTTCCATACAACTGGTACTGTAAAATGAGGGGAAACTGGTAAATCAGCTTTATAAGTAGCCACATTAACAAGCAATCTTTTTGTAATTTGTTGTGCACCTTAAGCAAAAAGACTGCCAGACAGGTGACTTTTAATAAAGAATGTCTGCATTATATATATATATATATATATATATATATATATATATATATATATATATATATATATCCTTCTTTCCTTCCATCTTCTTCTGTCTTCCTTTCCTTCATTCTTTCCTTGTCCTTCTGCCTACAGGCAACTTTAGACTCCCTCTTGTCTTTCTTTCTTTCCTCTTCCTACTGCCTGTGGGTGACTCTACACTGAGTGACAAGCCACATGGTTTCCTGTACACCAGGAAACCATTTACTACACTGGATGGTAACCAACCAAATTTTGGCGCCTGGTGGTTTAGTGGGTAATTTTTGCGCTCCAATCGGATTGAGCCGGTGAAGGTTTATATCCAAGGGATGGTTGGGGTTGATTGCTCATGTAATGCCACTCAGGGATGAGTGAGGCTGGGCACTCTCATCTTACATGCCCCTACGCTCCTCATGGGGCAATGTAGGATTAGATGATGGATGGATGGATATACAGTATATAAATTAACAGATAACTGGGAGGAATATATATATATATATATATATATATATATGAGTAGATGACTGGGAGGAAAGCTACTTCTATCTATCTATCTATTGCCAGACGCCTCAATCCCGTTTGGGGTGGCCACAAACAAATCGCCTCCAAGTCACCCTGTCCCCCGCCATTTCACTGCCCTGCTCCCAACTCACACCCCCCTCTCTCATATACCTCTCCACCCCTTGATGGAAAAATAAATAACACAGGTACCATTGCGCAAGCTGAACCCTTCAGAATTATGGCATTCTGTTTCATACTTGACACTGCTGGACAATATTATCCAGCTTAGGGACCTCTGGTAGTGATGGAGTTAAGGTATTTTTACAAAAATTCCAACACTAAATAATGAATGAACATGAACAAAAAAAAGCAAATGTGTTCTTGCATTTCTTAACTCTAAAATATTAATGGAAAGGCTTCAATACATCCATATACTGTATCAAATTACAGTATAAGCATAAGAAAAAGAAATTGATGGATGAAGTCTATTACACAGGATAAAACATATGATGGTGTTGATGTTTTAAATATCATACAGAATACACCTTACTGGACAAGAAATTTAGATAATCTCAGCATGTGAATGATCAGCAGCCAAATATCAACAATAGAAAACTATAACAAGCAAATGTTTGCCAACAGTCCCCTGCCAGCTTTGTGTTACTGCATAATTATTGTATTACATCTATCATTTCTCTCTGAATATCAGGTAACATCCTTCCTTCTCAAAGTCTTCTGATGTGTGCTTCATCCTGCAATAACAAAAATATTTTACGTAACAGTTTCCTTCACCAAAGCATGCAGGGTAGTGTTGGTGAACTCATGATCACAATAGTACCAGATATATCAGGGAGCCTCCTTAACCCAAGAAAATACAACACTGAACTGGAATGATAAGTATGTCTTTATAAAACAGAAAGAGATCAATTAGGTTAAGTCTGCAACATGTAAACCTCTCCCAACACATCTACCAAATAAGACATGACAAACAGTATGCCAACTAATGGAAAAATGTTTACCAACTGCTTGCTCCTGTGGCTACTTGTATCAAAAGAGGATGAGGCCCATATTATTCAACCTGAGACTGCAAAAGGGATAACAAACCTGATTTTTTTTTTTTTTTTTTTTTTTTTTTAATAACATTGGTGAAGCATGTAATGTGGAATATAGTAAAGTATAACCCCTTCCCATCCTCACAGGTGTTTTCAAATTAGGGGTTATGCTACAACATTTCATAATCTGGTTTATAATATGGCCATGAATGTGAGCTCTACTGTATACAGGTACCCTTTAGAAAACCAACACTTCCCACACAGCAGGAAAACACAGGGAAGGGGGGAACCAATACAATGTCATGGAAATGGAGACAGTGAACTATTAAGCAATCTTTCATACAGGAGTAAACAATGGAGAGAAATGGGAATGCTGATGGCTGAATGGATTATGCCACCAAATATCAGACAAGTTACAATTCCTGTTGATACAAATTTTTTTCTCCTCCCTAATCATCAGTAAGCAGTACAATCTAATTTAAGCTCTTGCAGACAGAAGACAGAAGAACCACTTACAGCTTGGTGTCTTAGGCTGGAAGATGAATAAATACAATTATTGTCTAGTTCTGGACCTTTCAGATATCATGGAGTTATACACATTCGATGATCACTACTGAGCCACTAATCACATTGTCAGTCCTCACTTAAAGTCTAGGATGTGTGCTGGCTAAATGCTACTTTATACAAAACAGTTTTAAGTGGGATATGCTTCTGGTTCATGGATATGGGACAAAAAACACACACAAAAATTCCTTCTGATGTCAAAACAATTCTTAATTGATCATGAGCAACTTCAAATGAAGAATGCATATGGTAATTCATCAGCACCATAACTACAAAACAACTTTAAATGAGGACTAACTACTGTATAGCAATTTACTTTTCTTGATAATGTAAAACAGGATATTCGAGCAAAGTTATACATCAACCAAGCACCAATGTGAAACTGGGAAAAGCATGGATGATGAAAAACACAACAGCAAGCTTTCAAACAGTGCCTTCGTTATGAAGCTGTACCTTGAAACATATCCCAGAATATCCTACTGTGCATGTAGGTACTCAATTTCCCAGAGTTGGAACATGTTTTGCTCACTATTATCATCCCCCAAAAAATATATACCGGTACATAAGTACTGTATTATAAGTTATGTAATCTAATATACTATTGTACTCAAATTTCTCTGACTTGGACTATCAATAAATTAATGTAGCATAGCCTATACTGTATATATAAATATTCTTAGCCTTGCATTCTAGAATACGGAAGATGTAAAGCTTGCATTCACCAAAAAAAGCACTGTAAATTACTGTAATATGCTAGATCAGGAAGTGAGCACAAAATGAAGAATAAGCCGCTTCAAGCTCTCCATAATTCAAATGACCAAATACTTCAGCTTGCCAGTGAAAACGTCACTCATTTCCCCAGTAGTGTAATTTTCTTCAGAGACAGTGGTACTAGTTTGGGGTACTACATGGGACTTCATTTAAACTGTTGAGCTAAGGGACATCTGTTCCTTTTTATTCTTGCTATCTCATGATGAATATATTCCCTTTAGGATAGATTTTTCAAACTGGAGGAGTTTTATATTGTCTTAATCAACTTCTTCAAGTACCTGGTAGCAGCAAGAATAAGCAGAAAAGGATATCACCAGATTCAAGGGCAAGGACTTTACAGACGAAGATGGACCTACTGACTCAATTAGGCACAACTTAATGGTTTAATCCCTACCTCTATTTAGCTGTATCCTGCATTTTGATTACTTATGTTGAATTAACAATAAAATTTTTCTTTCAAAGTCTTCAGCCCTGGGGACATAATTCTTATTTCATGCTACAGTACTACCAAATGATTTTATTCACTTTAAGAGAACACCTATGAAAGAAGGGGTAATGAAGACTATATCTACTCCCACTAAGCAAATTGTTTCCTCTGACCTGAAATAAATCATCTGAAGATACCATAACAAGAGTAAATGCTAAACAATATCCCTGGGCTGAAAGGATTAATTTTACCTTCCAAATGTTAATGTGCAATTCATTCACTTCCTAGGAAAAATTAAAAATATCTGGCCTAAGTTTCAGCAAAGAAACTCCTTAAAATTGCTCTCATAAAAATTAAAATCCCTCGTTTCCTTCACTGACTACAGAAGAAACCACTCAGTTAATCCTTCAAACGGATGACGTCTTTCTCCATTTCCTTTTACTTTCTTACCGACAATTTTGTTCAGTTTTGGAGAAGACATTCCTAACTGAAAGGGTTAGATATACCTTTTACTAACCCCCTTTACTACGACATCGTCTCCTGAGCTGAATAAAATGATAGAAACATCCTGACCTTTTTTTCCACAAAAGAACAGGGTGAGGTAGGGTCCAGAAAACAAAGAGAGAGAAATCACAGTGTCAGCAGCATGCTCAGTGGCAGCAAGAACAAAATACAAATGATGTACTCTTGCTGAAGGGGTAAACTATTTATGCCTTTACTGTTTTTCCCTACGTCATTATTATAAACACCATAATACAGTACAGTCAGCGCTTACATAACGTGAGATTAGAGTGCATGAACCCCTCATAACACGGAAGGTCCCATTTTGTCCTAAAAATGTCATAACGTGGGAAAAATTGATATAGCCCAGTCGGGGGAAGCTGATCATTTATTTCAGGACCTGACTACATGGTAACAATGGACATAACGCGGAGGGAGGCCCCAATTTATGTTTCAAAGTCATACTACGCAGTCAATGATAGGCAGTACACAGCTCGAGGCATAAAATTATGGTTGGAATCCAAAGAACGCGGCAAGTGATACACGGAGCGTGGATTGCATCAGCCAGTGACGTATGGCTGTCACGTGTCTACACAGAGTGTCGTCTCGGTCCACTGAGCATTTGTTCCCCAGTTGAGCCGATCCTTTCCCAGTGCTCTGGCCTGCACACATGCTGTGTGTGATCTTTGCTGTCTTCTCCCTCCTCCACCTAGCTCAGCCTGACCATACCACCACACCATGACCCTGCCAAATGTAGGAAGTCTCCGACTCAGGAGCAGAAGGTCGATGTCATCAAGACGAAGAAGAGTGGACAGCGTGTTTCATTGCGAAGTTTTACCAAGTTAATGTGTCCACCATTCATATGGTTCTTGGCAAGAAGGAAGCCATTCTGAAGACAGCTCTGGCATATGGAGCCTCACTGATTCACTGGAGGATATGAGTGTCTGACCCTGCTCTTGTAATGATGGAGAGGTTTCTGCTGATGTACTGCAGCAGGGAGGATGGCCTGCTGCTGGGGACCAGTAGAAGTCCTGCCCTGGCCTCAGAACCCCACTCCACCTCCCCCCAGCAAGCCGACAACCTCTTCCGATCAAGGTGAGGAATCCTCCAGTATTTGTATGTCATGAAGTCTTTATTAGGTAGGTAAATATCTAGGGGGGGAAAAAAAAAAATGAAAATTGCCCAAAAAGGTTAACTAGGGGCTGGCTTAGGTACCATGAAACCCTTTAACATGTAAACATATGGCCCTGCAACGTGGAATTCTCATAAACTGGGAGCTTCCTGGGACAATATTCCCGCGTTATGCAAGCACTGACTGTATCACTATCTGGTTACAGTGAGCAGTGACTCTACAGGACTGGTAGTAGTGGTGATCGTGGTGGTTGGTGTATATAGTACAGGCTATTGTGGTACAAGTGACTGTGGTGGTGGTGGTGATTGTAGTACATTAAGTCCTCATTATACAGTATGTTGATACAGGCAAAAAAAAAAAAAAACTTTTTCCATGCAATTATTACTGTAAATTGGGTAGAACTGTCAAACAGGCTTTATAGGTGGCAAATGAACTGTAGCCTTGCAGGATTTTCATATGCATTTTACATGTATGAACAAATTCTTTCACTGAGAGCTTTCATACATGTTAAATGTATATGAATTCTATCATTCCATAAAATCTAAAGTGTATTTGCTCAATGCTTTTTTCACAACTGGCAGTGCACCACACTAATGATCAGTGTGGCGGAGGGTGAGCAGGACTGTAAAGCACATGGAGGGTGTGGGATAGGGTACCAAATGTATTCTGGGTGAAGCAAGAATAACTGCCTGGTCTATCTATCTATCTATCTATTGCCATACGCCATTATCCCATAACGGGTGGCCATTTGACTTTGAGTTAGTTGTTTTACGGGGAGGTGCCTTAAGAAATGCTTAACCCTCACACCCTGAGAGGATTAACATTTTTTTTTTTTCTGTTATCACTGTGGACTTAATTGGAAAAAAGGAGCATTAAATATATGTGATATATAACAAGGACTTACTGCATTAGTGGTGGTGGGACAGACAGTTGTGGTAGCAGTGGTGATGGCATTAGTGATGAGGCACATAGTCAATATAAATGGTGGGGGTGCTTGTTGCTATGATATCACACGGAGGCTCTGGTTTAAACACTTATCGTTACTGTATTACGTAGTGCTGCAACACACAGCATATGCTTCACTTATAAGTTTTATGTATTTAATAGTTTAACCACCTCCATTAAATTCTGCTGGAACACTTGACTTACACTTCACTCAAGAAAGTCTTAAGTATCTGTTAGTTTAACCACCTTCATTAAGTTTTGCTGCATTTCTGATGACTTTCATTTGTGAGTTGGTGGATCTTTCATATCACCCTTATGCTCCAGCCTGACAATAAACTCAGTCAGCATCTATGGTTCTCTTGCATTTCTGGAAGTTTATGGATCATAAATTATCATAATGCTGATCCAAGTCCTCATAAATCCAATATCACGGTTTAAGCATAAAGATGCCTCAGTTCTTGTCCCCAGCTTGTGAAGGAACTATAGGTCCTGGCTATGTGCGACCTAAAGAACATTTCTTGAGGCAGATGCATTAGAACTCACCTAATTTTTTTTTTTTCAATATATATATATATTTTCCACGCATATTTCTCTGCATTACAGTATATAATACAAATGCCTCTTATACAATACTACCATTTCTTTGCACCACACTCTACACATCCACTTATTGTCATTTGAAGAGTACAGTATCACAAGGTTCAGTCATAGCACTCTTATTGTGCACTTAAATCACCATTAGATTCCTCCAGTAAAATATTGTCCATATACAAATACTATATAATTAAGGTGGGTATACTTCAAGAACAGAGAGAAGACTGTGTTGCTATTTTTCCATTAAGGCAGCTTTGAGTAGTTTATTCAATACACTGACTCTGGAGACATCTGTTTAATTTTTTCATGCTATCTGCCAGTAAGTTTATTCAGTTCAGGACAGATTTCTCAAACTGGAGAGGTTAGGTATAGCCTTAATAAACCTCTTTAATATGAAAAGCCTTTCCTAAGCTGAATAAATCAATCTAGTAGCAGCAACAGCAAATTAAAAAGGACATCACCAAGGTTCAAGAGCATAAATAGGGGGTGGGAGAGTTACACTGCATTTAGTTAGGGGTGGTGGTGGGGAATGAACTGCATCTATATATGAGTTGAGCCTTGGGTATCTATTGGCAATGGTGTAACTATCTATTTTGGTTTATCATTTCTGTGCGTCATCATTTGTTGTCTAAATCGAACTATGTATGCTAAACTACTACTTCTATGCAGCCCTCCTCTCTCCTCAGCTTCTGCATGTTTTCCCAAATGCAAACCACATACAGCTATCCACATCAGAGTAAACAAACTACTACTATTATGTGATAGTTTCACTCTCACCACCACATCATCTGTTGCTTTAGTGATCACAGGTTTCCACGTGCACCTTATGCCCTTATCTATAGTTACCCACATGCCTTGCCTTGGCTGTGAGTCCCTCCCTCTGTACAGTACCTAACCCATACTGAGCCATATTCTTGTCATCTCAGAAAACTTCCCAGCACCTCTTCCTTATCAAATATTTCCACACATGGCACATTAATATTCTGTTGTGTATTATTTATGCAGTCTATGTCAACATAAAAAAGTATAAACAACACACAAAAGTATGATGCAGTTTTTCACCATACACTCCCTTTTTTGAGGGGCTATGGCACTCCCCCAGTTTAGAAATTTTTTTTGCAGGAGCTTGTAACACTTTGTGATTGAATGTTCTTTCTGACATCAACAAATGGCCCTTGTGTCAGAATGAATACTTAACCCTTTGGTCAACAGCATAAGACTGAGACCACTGCACAAAATAAACCGCTACAAAAGATGTGCTACAAAGCCTTCCTGCCAGTAAGAATAATGCTCAGTTATTTCACCACTATGTTATTATCTGCCTTCTTTGCATCATTTTTATAATGTCTGGTGGAGCTAATGTGTAAGTACTGGGTGTATAGTTTTGTTACTCTTCTACTGTGATGATTACCTTTTTCACAATCTATGGATGCATTTTACTTAGGCTAACACAAAATGAATTTGTTCACCAGATGGGAATTGTAGCAGTTAGTGGATTCCAAAACTACTGTGATAAAACTTTGGTAAACCAGTAACAGCTATCCCATTTTACCTCCTAAAATGTGTAGAGGAATGAGACAGATGAAGAGCCTACTTCCCTTGGTGACATGGTGGAGCAGCCTCTAGTTATCTCCTGGTAATCAAATTTCTGCATGGTTGTCACTCTGGGACATTCTAACCCCTAAAAAGCTTTTGGCCTGTTAGAAATTCCCTCAACTGAATGCTGTAAAATGGTGTGACTGTTGTCTGAATAAAATACCGAAGTGTGGTCCTGGTAGTGAGAGGGTTTGTGAATGTGTAACTTTTTCTTACATCTGATATCTCCATGCATGTGTGAGAGGTGGCATCTAAATCTATTGTCTTTTATTACATATGGCTCATCTGTCTTGGAATTCACTCCAGTTCATACTAAAAATTAAGTATAAAATCAACATTACTGCTTCTCTATGAATACAGTAAGCCCTTGATATATGTCAGGGATATGTACTAAAATATCACATCCTTTTTCATACAACTGTTACTGTAAACTGGGGCAACCAGCAAATCAGTTTTACTGGTAACAATGGAAGCTTGACTTACAGAGGACTCAATGGTAAAAATGAATAAATGAATATATAAAAAGTAACAATAACAACAATAAGTAATCATCCATCCATATGATAATGATAATAATAATAATAATAATAATAAATATATATATAAAATAAAAAGGAAGACAAAACAAGGGCTTACTGTATACAGCTGATGCCTTAGAGTTCACATACATTTCTCATTCCACACTAAAAAATTAAGTATAAAATAAACATTGCTGCCTCTCTATAAATACAAGTAGTAAATTCAAAACAGTAATCCTAATTTTGCTTGATGCACGTAACAGGCTGCTTTGGCATAAATACATATATACACATAAACACAAGAGATTCAAAAGATTCTACTTTCTAGTCTTGCAAATTGCCAACTATGAATGAATCCATTGTGGACTATTTCAGCACTTTAACTCCTTTCCAATAATGTATTTTAAAAATCATATTCTTTCTACCTCCAAACAATTTTGTGCACCTCAGAATACAGTTCATCCTGGAGAGATGCATACAGCTTCAATGGGCCCTTATTACAACACATCTTTCCTAAGTCAAATGAAATTATCTGGAGATGGCAAGAATATGCCAAAAATTACATTTTGGGGTTGAAGGGATTAAACTAGCAGTATTATAAGAAACTGGTGGTAAATACAAGTAAGATTCAAACAAGTTGGAAAAAAAAATCAATTCTTATCACTTTTTGTCTTACCCTAAACTACTATGTACAGATATATTCAAGATTTTGAAGTGATGATTTGCCAAGCATCTGTAATATCGATCAATATATATATTTAAATATACTCCAATACACTCTAAGCTGCTTTGGTTGTGCCATAAGTTTATTTACAGTATATATCTACTGTATACATTTAATATAATCCTCTCTTGGCAACTGGCAATATAATTTTGTACAAATGTTATTCTTAAATTATTTGACAAAGGATTTCTAAGCTATGGCTCACATAAGCTTACCTCTAACTGAAGCACGGTATGGCAGTTTTGAATAATTCTGTCTGTGCAGATAATTTTATATATATATATATATATATATATATATATATATATATATATATACTGTGAGTTGCTCATTATAATTTAACTAAAAGACATTTTAGTAGTTATTACAAACCACAGAAATAACCGATCTTTGACAACTGGCCACTGTTTGTTTCCCCTAATTCATCTTTTGAAATGTATCACACTGATGCCTGGCTCGAACACAAAAAGAACATTCCAAGCCAAACTTACGTTTCTCCCACGGCCCACTCTGACTTCTATCGCACTTGCTTCCAGGATTAGCTCAACTGTCAATAATTTTCAACAATCAAGCTTATTTGAGCAAATATCTTCATCCGACATGGTCTGACCTCAAACCGGTCCAAATACATCATGCAATCCTATCTCTCCTATCTGGCTTGATATGATCACTATAGTTCCTTCCTGCTTCAGAAACAGAATTCCCTCCGCTTACTTGCTTGATATGACCACTACAGTTTCATCCTGCTTCAGTAACAGAATTCCCTCCACTTACTTGCTTGATCTGCACAGTATTCACTTCTCTCTAAGTTTCACCTGTCTATTTCATTCTTTCCAACAGACACTTGATTCTTTGCTTCAAGGACCAAATTCTTGTCTGCTTATGAGGTTTTCTAGCACCCCTTCCTCATCATTAAATAAATACAGTACATACAGCATATTAATACATTCTTGTATGCTATTAATACCAACTATGGTGATATTAAAATGGTATAAATAGCTCATAAGAGAATATTAATGTAAATATGCAAAAGGAAAAGGCACAATACTATAAAGCCTCCTAAGCTGACAACAATATGGGCCTAGATGTCAATTTTCCCAGTCTCTAATATCTGAAATCCAACAGCCTGGCCAAACCTAAGCCTCAAGTGTCTGATCATTACTGTGTCCAGTGGGGTCTTCCCTGCTACCACTGGACCCCTCACCCCCGCCGCCCTCCTCAGCTTGGCGGCGTATCATCTGCTCTAGCCGTGAGAGGAGGAACTGCTTGTCGTGGCCCTCCAACACCAGCTGGTTCTTGAGCAGGGTGACCATGTGCTTGTTGGCTGCAGCAACTGCATAGTAGTAGTACCATGCCAGGGTTAAGAGGATGATGGCTGGCACTGCAAACCCAGCTGTTCCCGTGAAGAATAACACCGCCTGCACCCAATGTGGCCACTCTAAGCAGACACAAACACACACAACAAACCATTAGTAGGGTAACACTGCAACTACAGTAGATCTTGATCAAAATACTGTAATAAGACTGTGTAACTTTTGTACAGTATACAGAGGTAAAGTTAGTTATTATAAATCTGGGATGTGATTTAATATATCACAAATTTTTACACATACCCAGTACAGTAGTTAACAAGGAAAAACTGACAGTTCAGTAATCATAATATATTCATACAGTATACAGTAATCTCTCAATTATCCGGATGACCACAACCCAGACAATCCATTACCCAGACACTTTGATCTGGCTGTTCAAAACCATTGCTTGTACATTATTTCATAATATCCAAACAAAATGCTCGTGTCTGTTTCAAAATTATGGTTGTGCAAAAAATTTTTGTTTGGACAGGAAGGAATAGCCCGGCGGTGCCGCCATGTCTGACTGATTAGTTTGCCCAGTGTTCTTCAGAGATACCCTTGCTTGGTTTCAGTTCCCACACAGTGACTGTGTAATGAGCAGCTGCCCCCAAGACAGTTGTTGTGGCAGCACGTGGTAGCTTTTCTGGTGGTTACCTACCTGCTTCAGGCCTTGCTATTCCTTGCATGCCTTTTCCTAGGGCGTGTGATGATGGCCTCTCCACCGTGGAAAAGGAACAGGATAGTGCTGACTCTGGAGAAGATGCAGGAGATCCTGAGTAAGGCTGATGCGCTATGGTCCACTTCCTGCATCTTGAAGGAGTATGACCTGGCCCACTCAACCCTCCTTACCATCAGGAATGCCTGTGACAAACTCACCCAGTACATGGTGCTCTTTGGCCAGAGGAACAGATGCAATACCAAACGGAAAGCTATGAGTTTGCCCCAGCATGCTGAAGTCAACCATTTTGATCTGGTACTGCCAACAACAGGCTGCAAGTATGCTAGTGATAGGCACCGAGTTGAAGGCTGCTGCTGAGAAGTTTGCCCACCTTCACAACGTCCCAGACTTCAAGACATCCAAAGGTTGGTTGTTCAGGTTCAAGCCTCGACATACCCTTAACAATCATAAGACCCATGGTGAAACTTTGGATGCTAGTGAGGAGGGAGTGGAGGAATTTTGGCAGAATTTGTTAGGCTTGACTGAGAAGGAGGGCCTCACTCTCGGTCAAGTCTATAATGCTAACGAAACTGGCTTCTACTACCGCTCAGTGCCCAGCAACTCTCTGGTTGATGAGAAGTATGTGCCTCGCCACAAGATGTCTAACCAACGGGTGTCTGTTTTGTGCTGTGCTAATGAAATCTGTTTACTGGGTGTGCAAAACAGCCCCACTGCCTTTGTGGGCTAATGGATTTCCTTCCTGTTGTGTGGTACCATTCTGTGAGGGCTTGGTTCACCTCCATGATCTTCACAGATTGGTTCCACTGGCATTTCATCAAGGAGGTCATCTGTTGTCAAACAGAGGAACCTGGAATCCCTCGTGACCAGGTAAAAGCTCTTCTTCTCTTGGACAATGCCCCCATGCATCCCTCCAAGAAGGAATTGGTTGCAGATGACGGTTGCATTAGGTGCATGTTTTTGCCACATAATACCACTGCTCTGATTTAACCAATGGACCAGGATGTGATCATGGCCACAAAGAGGCTGTACCGATGGAGGTTCCTCGACAAGGTGATGGTTGGTCTTTAGGACGAGGATGGGCAGAGTCAGGGGCTGGACACGCGATGGCAGAGGACACTGGAAAACCTGCTGCGCTACCTCATGTCTGCTGTGTACAACTACGTGAAAGCATGGAGGGAAGTCTCCGTGATAACCCTTGAAAGTAGTCGGTCTCGACTCCTTCTGGGACAAGAGACCAGATATGACTTTCTGGGCTTTGATGTGAACAACTTCCACACCCATCCTCATAATGTTGGGGCTGTGGATGTCGATGACATGCGGGAGTGGTTAGATGATGATGATGGGGGCGATAAAGCTTCTGGTTATGTATGACATCGAGATCTTCATTTCTGTTGCTGCTGCCTGGCCAGGAGAGAGTGACGAGGATGGCGAGGACAATGCAGACAACCTGGAGAACTGCAGCACTCCAGCCATCCCCTGCCTCAGCACATTCTGGGCACACCTCAAGCAGGTGCTTGAGTGTGCCAAGCACCTCGATTGTATCAGAGATGGTACCTCTTTGCCTTGTGAAGTGTCTGCCTTCTGTGCGGCAGAGTGTCATCCGACACCTGCCTTGTTGCTCCTGTCGTTTTCGCGACTCTGACCCTCGCCCAGTCGACCACTGCTCTGCCACCACCACAGTGTCAAACTACACTTTTGACGATAGAGCCTCAACCTAGCACATCATTGTGTCTTCCCTAGACATGAGTTTGCGGCTATCTTCAGAGTCACCTGAAGTAGGCAGTCCATCACTAAGTCCCACAGACACTCCCCTGGGCTGACTGCCAGATCTCCTCCTTAACTCAGACTCTAACTAAGCTCATCAGGCTATGCCACTAGACCACATGGGATGTACTATGCAGTGCCACAGCTTCACCAGCCGCAATTCAGCAGTCAGAGTCAAGGAGCTAGTGGGTTATTCAGCACGACGCCCAGCAAGGAATCGTGAGTGTTGACTGATTTTATTCTGGCTTACTGTACTGAACCATGGTTTTATTCTATTTTACCATTTTTTTTATTCTATTTAGCCATAATGTTTTGTGTGCCCACTGCACTTTTTTTGGGTAGATGGTTTTCTCATGTAATTTCATGTCACTGCAGGGTATGGCCCTGCAGTGATGATTACTTATCTGTGGTTGATGGGTTTGCTTTACCATGATAGCAGTGCTGGGAACGCTACTAATAAAAAGTATCGGCGCTCCCATTCCTGTTACTAGCTCGAAAAAGTAGTGGTGTTACTGGTTTTGCTACTTGATATGAATGTATCGGCGCTCCCGCTCCTGCTCCCGCTACTTTGGATAAGAAAAAGGTACATACACGAAGGAAAGGTTAACAAAAATCTGTTATATAGCAATACACTATATACTGTTTTGATAATATCAGTCAGTCTGAGTGGTTATGTTGTGTACCAGTATTTTCAGTAAATACTTATATTGAGAAAAAAAAAAAAAAATCATATACATGTCGGTGTCACTTTAATGAAGCTGAGCCGAAGGTACAGGAAAAAGCTATTTACTGCATGATATAACAAATGTTCTTTTACACTGTTACCTAGTATACCTACTGAATGTAACACGTAAATAAAAGGAAAAAAAAAAAATGTGGACTACCATTGATACATATTATATAGATTTATTATAATTTCAATGATACCTATTTATGATATGTACGAAAAAGAAAGTAAAAATGAACTGGGGCTTTCTTTTAAAGGCTATTTATACAACAGCAATGTTTTTTTCCATCACTTTAAACTGAAAGTAACATACAGTTACGAAATAATAACGTAGTGAGTAAGAATTAGTCTTAAAGAGAGAGTGAGGGAGAGAGCGGAAATAATAACGTAGTGAGTAAGAATCAGTCTTAAAGAGAGAGTGAGGGAGAGAGCGGGAGTTAGTGGGGATAGTTACAGGTGTGTGTGTGTGTGTGTGTGTGTGTGTGTGTGTGTGTGTGTGTGTGTGTGTGTGTATTTACCTAATTGTGATATACAGGAAATGAGCTACGCTCATGGGGTCCCGTCTCTGTTTCTCAATAAGTCAAATTTAGCTTTAAACTCATTTAAGTTTTTAGACTGGACGATCTCTTTGTCCAGGTTATTCCACAGGTCTATACATCTATAAGGAAAACTATATTTCTTGATATCCTTCAAGCAGCTTGGCTTCCTCAGTTTCATCCCGTGTCCTCTTGTTACTCTCTTATCCCATAAAAACAGATCTTCTTTGTCAATTTTATCTACTCCCATCATGGTCCTGAACACTGCAACCATATCGTCTCTCTTTCTCCTTTCTTCTAAGGAGGGCAAATCCAGCTTTTCCAGCCTCTCTCTGTACGACAGATCTGCCAGACAGGGGACCATCTTGGTTGCTGTTCTTTGTATTCTCTCAATCTTGTTTATATCTTTCTTTTTGTGTGGGGACCACACTACTGCTGCATATTGTAACCTGGGGTGAATCATGGCCACTATCAATTTTTTCATCATCTCCTCATCCATATAATGAAAAGTTACAGTACTCTTATATTAGTCAGGAGTTTATACGTCTCTCTAACTGTCTTGTTAATATGTTTTTCAGGTGACAAACTGTCCTGGACCAGCACACCCAAAT
This sequence comes from Coenobita brevimanus, assembly GCF_032717465.1. NCBI lineage: Eukaryota > Metazoa > Arthropoda > Malacostraca > Decapoda > Coenobitidae > Coenobita > Coenobita brevimanus. The sequence goes on from NC_137013.1 coordinate 30,059,586, forward strand.
CTTTCTCTTCTCTCGCTTTTGTGATTGGTTCATTACCCATCAAATAATTCAATGATGGCCTCTTGGTACTTTTACCCATTTCCAATATTTTACATTTCTTTGCATTAAATTTCATTTCCCACATCCGGCTCCATTCGTGTATCCTATCCAGATCCTCCTCCAGCATTTTGCAATCCTCCTCAACCTCTACCTTCCTCATGATCTTTGCATCATCAGCAAACAGACTTGCATAACTGTTCACTCCAGCTACCATATCATTTATGTAAATCAGGAACATTACTGGCGCCAACACCGAGCCCTGTGGGACTCCACTTGTTACTTCCCTCCATCCAGACATCTTATCCTTTATTACTGTCCTCATTTGTCTCTCTCAAAAAGTCTCTCATCCATTCTAGAAGGTTCCCCTTCAGTCCTCCTATATGCTCTAGTTTCCACATTAGTCTCTTATGGGGTACCTTGTCAAAGGCCTTCTCCAAATCTAAATACACACAATCCACCCAACTTCCTCTTTCCAGAAGCACGTCAATTGCTCTTGAGTAAAAACTCAACAAGTTGGAAACACATGACCTTCCACTTCTAAATCCAAACTGACTATCAGCCAAAATATTCATCTCTTCCAGATATTTTATCCATCTATCTTTCAGAATTCTTTCACACAATTTTCCAATCATGCTGGTTAGGGACACTGGTCTATAATTCAGGGGTTCTTCCTTGTTTCCTCCCTTATAAATTGGTACCACATTTGCCATCTTCCATTCTTGAGGCACTTTCCCCTTTTCCAGAGAACACACAATTAAACTGTGGATCTTATCTGCCAGTTGTTCTCTGCAATCCTTCAGTACCCAATTAGAGATTCCATCTCTAGTATAGGACTACATAATAGATAGATAGATAAATAGATAGATAGAGAGACAGATAGAAGCAGGAAGTCAAATGATGAGAAGGTGTTGTGTTTGCGAGAGGCGAGCAGCGCTAAACGCTTACACGGGGGAAAGCTGACGACAGCGGCCAGTAAGGAGATGATTCATAGCTGTCAGCAGTCCTCTCGTGAGAAGGTTCTGTTGCCATGAGGAAGGTGCGGGACACACACACCCTACTACACGAGATTTCAGGAAAGAGAGTTTAGAAGGAGACAAGCGACCCTATAGAGAGGTCGAGACGGAGATTAGCTTGAGAACAGAGAGAGAGAGAGAGATAGCGAGACAGGGAGGTAGCTACCCAGGACTTATACTATTATACCTGTTTAATATTTCCAAGACAAATAAAGATAGTCCCATACTATTCTTTACCTCTCCCGTCACTACATGACATCTGGTGGGGAAACTACTACAAGATATAAAAAGCCGCTCGACCACAAGTCTAACATATACTTCTCTACAATTAACTACAAAGTCTTTACGACATTTGGTAGCAGCGAACGATATACGAACCTCGTCTACGAATCAACATTAAATTCCTACAAAATATCAAGATTGACAACAACCAACAATATCAGCTCCTGCCCCTCCGTCTCCCAGATCATTACGCTGATGCAGAGGTCAAGAGATCACTCGACGCCTTGCAAGTAGCTTAACGACAAACCAGCAAATCTGCGGACATCGTCTCCGAATTAAAAGCAAATTTCTACAAAAGCAACCGAGACTACAAGGTTAGCTTCAGTTCTACAAAGTCTACAGCCATCTACAATCAACTACAGCCATCTACAATCAACTACAATTAACAACTCTACGAATAAATCACTAGAGAAAAAGGACAGAGAAAACTTCCACATAGAATAAAGGGAACAAACAAACGAAGAGTGAGACACGATTTACAACTCATCTTACTCACTCGTCTTCACTCAAGTTACTCATCGCTACTCATTCACTCACCACAGCTACCAGTGTGGGAAGCCGACGTCACCATGTGCTGAGATGACATCACAACGCGAGTCTGCCATGCCAAGCAACGTGTGACGGACACCAGGCACTTCTCACCCACTACTCATTACTCATTATTCACATAGCTCCTACTCATATTCACTTATTTTCACAGTTAAGTTGGAAATTCGACGTTCTATGTTGAGGTTTGCCTGGGACAGCCGTTAACCACTACAAATACCAGGCCATGGAGTTTCCTGAGTAATATCGTCCATCAACACACCACTAGAATTATCAAGAGATCTTCAATCAAACCTGTATTTTCTTCCGAGATCGACTTTTGTATCGACACACCTCTACGATCTGTATCAAGTGGGTAAAATTATACTTGCTCATTTCTTCTCAGTGCTAAAATTAGCTATATTCAACTTATTTAATCATCTAGTTTGCTAGGACATAAATAAACAAGAGGCGTATTTCATAACATCATATCTTAATGACAGGAATATTTTCGCAACCACCCACGTTAATACCAGATGACACACAAATTGCCACAACATCAGACTCACAATTAAGAGACAGCCCACCCATTGTACAACCCACACCACACGTTATAGATAAGGAAACAAATACGGGAGTTTCGGATGATGAGTGGGAAACCCCTTCAGATGTTGAGAGTATCGACTTCGCAGCTGCCTTAAATACGTATGCCAATATACTTAACAGGGTTCACCGGTCCGGTCATACATATTCTACCATTCCCTCACATAACGATAAACTCGTACAAGTTGAATTAACAGGGCAATCATTAAAGATGAATCAAGAAACAAATACTGCTGATCTAAAAACCACACCTCACGTTTTTGTGTATCACGAGGATAAGACTGCCCCAAAATTCTCTGGCACAGACAAGGATCGCATTGATGTCATTTCATTAATCAGTCAGTGCGAACAAATGTTCATCAAGCGCCATATACTAGATGAACAAGAGAAAATTGCTATTTTTTCATCTTGCATAAGCCAGGAAAGATGTCCAGCAAGCAATTTATTGCGCTCCGATAAGCTACATCGTGCTAGGGACATATGATGAATTTAAAACTGAATTTCTGAAGAAATTTTCTGGAGGTATGAACTTCTTGCCAGGTATAATTCCAGAATTACATAAAATTGTAGATCTTGTAAGGGAGCACACTACAAACCATGTGCTCAGTGAAATAACTGCTGATGTCTCCACAATCAAGAGAACCCTATTAGCTACTCTGGAGAATTCTAAGTGGATAACAGATGATGGAAAGATGTCCCCAGACCTCGTCGTGGACATCATTGGTTATGTAGCTGCCTTGTGTAAATTACCTGATAGAACCCTTAAGATCGCCAAAAACAATCGCGTACATCCCTGGAATGTGCTTACTAGACTTAATGAACGAGGTAGAGATGCAGTGCAGTAAAGCAGGTGTGGTCGACACACATGCACATTCTGGTAGAATCAGGGTACCTGAGACAGTATCAGCTGTGAAAACATCAACACCGACCCCAAGCAGAGAACAAAATCGATCGCGACCTGAAATGAGGCAGTCCAAACAGACAAAGACGCCTAGAACCTCGTTCCCACACGCCTTCCTACAGGCAGTTTCATAAGTTTTCTGCGCAGCCCGAGCAGGTCTCGCTATAAACAACACTTTTTATGGGAAATCACCTCGTAGGTCACAGTCAAGGGATAGGTCCATTCTGTGTCATTACTGTGCAAAACCAGGACACACAAGGTATGAATGCTTTATCAAGGCAAAAGAGGATAATCAAAAGACACAAGGGTTTGGTCCTTACTGTAGGCATCATAGATACCAAGGGCACTGGACTAGTGATTGCAAAACAGTAGAAAAAATTGTGTCTATGTTCAAATCGGGGAAGACCAAGTCATGACAAAAAACGAACAAACATAAAAAAGAACAAGGTTAAACTTCACATAGGAGGCATGTTGGGAAATGAGTGTATCTTGATACCAGCTGTATGTGAGGATCAAAACGTTTCCTTATTTTTAGATACAGGCTCTCCAGTGAACTTAATAACACATGAAGAACTAAATAGAATTCTTAAAAATAAAAAAGAAAGTAACTTTTCTGGATGAAGCTGATTTAGAATTAAACACAGTAGATGGTCAAGAGATTACAGTAAAAGGTATGATAAGATTAAATCTCAGTTTCACAGAAACTACAAGACCATTCTCTGCATTGTTCTATATCGTTGAAAACTTAGCAATTAAAGCTCATATGTTACTGGGCTTAAGATCCATGAGAACTGAGAACATAACTATACTCCCACAAATGAATGGAATAGACTTTGATAATGAATTTATAGAGGAAATAACTTCAGAGCCCTCACCGATTAGTAGAAGAGAGCCAAAAAGAATTGGTAATATTAAAGGCTTAAACAAACATACACAAACAGATGAGTGTATAGATCCACTTACACCAGCAACCCCATCCTCCAGAATTAGTGACTCAGATAACAGTACTGATTTATCAATTTTCCAGCCCATCTCACTAATGATTTGGTTATACCACCTAATTCATACATGAAGGTTACCATAAAGAAGAGCAAATTACGGAATAGTACTGTTCTTGTCTTAGAAGAATTATGTAAAGTAAAAGGATTGTCAGTAGAAAACGCATTATGTCATACGAACGACGAAGGGCTAACTCAGATATTCATTATTAATCACATGAATGGGGAAGTTCAGTTGAAGAAGGGAACTTGCATAGTTAATATTGAAAAATGTTTAGCCCCTGTGAAGAAATAAATATTGGTGGAGTAACAAGTGAGATAAAATCTACGGATAGAGAAAGAATAAGGAGAATTTAATTCACTCAGGTGAATTTGACGAAGAAAATGATTTGTTAACCCTGCTGGAAACACACAGGGACACCGTAGCCTTGCCCGGAGAACGATTAGGGTGTACTAACTTGATTAATCACATGATTAATGTGCACCCAGAAACACCACCAATTTTCGTACCAGCTTATCGCATACCACACTCCCAACGTACACTTGCAAATCAGTATGTCGATGAAATGTTAAAGCTTGGAATTATTGAGCCTTCAGTTTCTCCGTGAACGCCTCCCTTTTCTTTGTGCCCAAGAGAAATGGAGAAATGCGTGCGGTAGTAGATTACCGTAAACTAAATAATCACACCATCCCAGACAGATTTCCCATGCCATTGCTAAGTGATGTTCTACAGAATATTGGTCCTGAGAATAATATATTCTCGACCATCGATCTCCTAAACGGATACTATCAGATTCCGGTATCTCAGGAGTCACGTAAATACACTGCCTTTTCAACAAACAGAGGCCATTATCAATATACAAGAATGCCAATGGGACTGAGGACAGCCCCTGGTACATTCCAGCGTCTTATGAATTACGTATTGTCCGGAATTTTAGGACAAGGGAATATTTGTTTATCTTGTGATATTATTATCATACGAAGAATATTAAGGATCATCTCAGGACATTAGAATTAATCTTACAAAAGCTTAGTGATGCTGGATTAAAAATTAAACTTTCTAAATGCAAATTTTGCTTTAAGGAAATAAATTTCTTAGGCCACAAATTAAGCTCTGATGGTATTCACACCACTGATGACAAAATACAGGCAGTGAGAGATTTCCCTGAACCCACTACGACTGAAGTTAGACAATTTTAGGTCTGGCTGGGTACTATAGGTCCTTCGTACCACAGTTCTCTCATATAGCCTTCCCTCTATTCCAACTACTCAAAAAAGATGCTGTATTCCAATGGGAAGAAAGAACAAAAAAGGGCATTTAACAATCTAAAAATTAAACTAACGAATGCACCTTGTTTAGCATATCCAGATTACACGAAATCATTTCTTATTTGTACAGACGCATCAGTTAAAGGATTAGGGGCTGTACTGATGCAGGAAGATAAAAAGAGGAAAGAATCAACCAATTGCATTTGCCAGCAGACAAACAAGAGGTGCAGAAAAAAATTATAGCACTACAGACTTAGAGGCACTTGCAGTGATTTTTGCATTACACAAAAGTTTCGAGATTTGGTATATGGTTACGAAATCCACTTATTCACCGACCATAAACCACTGGTGGGTATGTTTAAAGAAAAACTCCTTTCTGGGAGGAGAGCAAGATGGAAATGTACAGTTGAAAACTACAATGTACAAATACATTATATACAAGGTAAAATGAATATAGTAGCTGACGCATTATCTAGGAACCCGAACACAATTCATGTCGCGGCGTTAGATCTCAAAGGGAATATCCCAAACCACGAGGATATCGCAAAGGCACAAAGACTTGACCCAGTATGGTCAAAAAGTAATATACAAGTTAGAAAGTGGAGATGACATACAATTACCCAAACTGCATGTCCCACTTGAACAATTCACAATGGTCAATAATACATTATACAAAATTAACTCTAAACAACCAAAACGCCAAAGAAATACTAACCAGTTGGTAGTACCTAATGACATGATACCCCAAGTATTACGAATGATACACGACAGCCCACATGCAGGACACCCTGGAAAGGATAAGACATTCAACCAAGCCCAGCTATTATATTACTGGCCTTCATTACGAAGAGATATACACAATCATATAGACAGATGCGAATCATGTGCGAAACACAAAGGATACCCAATCACACCTGCACCGATGGGTAATTACCCAGTACCACATCAGCCATGGGACGTTGTCGCTGTTGATTTACTCAAGATGCCATTATCATACAATAATAACCTATACTTATTCGTAGCAACGGATCATTTTTCCCGTTATGTCATTTTAGCTCCAATTAAAGATAAGACAGCAGAGACAGTAGCAAAGGCAATAACAGATAATGTAATATGTCGCTTTACTACCCCTAAGGTACTAATAAGTGATAATGGAGGAGAATTTAATTCTGAGATCTTACAAGAAATATGTAAACAATACAACATTAAAAAGGTTAACGTTTTGGCCTATCACCCAGCATCGAATGGGTTGGTAGAGAGACAAAATAAAAAGGTATTAGATGTGCTACGACACATTCTCAGTGAAAATTATGCAAGCTGGGATGATTGGATTCCCAGAGTAGAGGCCTCCATTAATGGGTCTATAAATAAATCCATTGGTGACACACCACATTTCATTATATATGGCACAGATAAAAAATTACCATATGAGCTCCTAGAAGGTGACAGCATGCCTATATACAATTACGATGATTACTCTAAACTCCGTTTACGTGAATTCCAGGACATTCACAAAAGAGTGCAAAAACAATTAACGATGTCCAAGGAAGAAATGACGGAGGCATTTAACAAAAGAGCAAAAGATTCACCTATCAGCTTAGGAGACATTGTTTACGGAGTCATTCATACGAGAGACAATAAATTATCCCCTAAATTTGAGGGCCCATACAGAGTAATTAACATAAAGGCAAACAAAGTTTTAATTAAGTCACTTTCAAGTGGCGAGGAAAAACAAGTTCATATTGACCATTTAAAACGAGTTTCAAGGGAATTATCACATAATTATTCAGCCTCGGATACAACCGAACAGGTGAACGCATACCTCAAGAAACCAAGCAAGAACACAACAATGATTACAAAAAGAAATTAAGGTCATATACCAAACAATCGAACATAGGTGCAACTATTCCAATGAAATCTACAGTACATCATTTACGAAATTAAATATCGATTTAAACTCCTTCTATAAATGAAATAACAGCCAACCGTAACGCACATCATCACTATCATCAACCACAGCTTTATAGGAAATTAATAGATTTTTTTTTTTTTCGGTAGGTTACGATGAAGGGACTTATGCTATGGATTCTCCTATACATAGTAAGAGTATATGCGCACCTAGACCCCAAGCATATAGTACGACAAGGATGCCTCATAGCTCCAACGGCCACGACTACAATCGTCAAGGATGTCATGAGTACTGAAATAAGTCTAGATTACTTGTATGACTTACCTACTTATATAGAAAGACTTGACGCCCGATCGAACTCTGGACTTCAAGATAGGGAATTATGTTTCACAATCACATATCACCAAGGAAGTGGATGAAATGGTGAAGTTAGCGAAATGGAAACTAGAACAGGCGAAGTCAACTATGCTCGTCATGATCCAAGATCTCCCATCTTCTGGAACAGAGGTGCTGAGCGACAGGAACAACATCACACGTACTCGCCAAAAAGCGCGGTTTGTTCGATCTGGGCGCGCAATTCTTGGGAACATCTTTGGATTGGCTACAGAGGATGACCTTAAAGAAATAAACAAAAAATTTAATAAGATAGCTCAGGTACTAACATACCAAGATAAATTCATCACAGGACAGAACTCAGCAATGAAAACAATTGTGAAAAATCTGAAACAAGCAGAAAACGTAGCTCTCGAGAGTATAGATAAAATAAATAACTTGGAGGGTAACGTTACCCTTTTCCAGCACTTCTCCATCATCACAGAACATATTGACACGATTCTACTACAATTAGAGAACACTAGAGATCATTTCAGGGCACTTATGCAAGAGAATTTCGAATGCTGGTGATGGCAAGATCACAAATGACTTACTCCCAGTTCATGAGCTACGTCAGATAGTTAGTCAAGGCATACATAAACATAAATTGAAGCCATTGTTCCGCAGTAGGAATTTATGCAATATTACCCACGTACTTGGAAGCAACACTAACACCAACATCAGTGATAGTTCATGTACCATTCATCACGGAAGACCTGTTCACAGTATACCAAATCCACCCCTTCCCCTATAGAAACAACAACACTTTAGTCATCATCAACATCAACACAGACACCGAACTCATCATGGTCTCCAAGAGACGAGACACTGTCACTTTCGCAAGTGAGTCAACGATTGAGCGAAAGTGCCGCTACATCCTTACATGCTGTTCATCTTTGTCCTGCGTACATTTTCACGTTTCAGCCTACTGATACGGTCCCTTGTGAAATGGCTATCATCAGCAATAACAATATTCATCATCATTGCAACTTCACTTTTGCTCCAGATAAACTTGTACACCATCAACGCATTGGACACTCGCAGTTTTTTATTTCCCTCATAACACATCAGTTTACATAGTCTGTCCAGATATACCACCATCTCATACATCAGCCTCAGGATTATACATAGCACCAGACTACTGTGCGGTATTTACACCATCCATGTCTACTTTTTCCACCATCAATCACTACGCCATTCTCAATCATACACACAAACATTTCCACCCACTGCCTGATATGGACTTAAACATGAGCACAAGTATTAAGCTGACTTCACCTAAGTTTGAAACTATGCAGCTGATCAATGAAACAATGAAGCCCTGGGAAGATTTGAGTTTGAGTATGTTCAACCCATATTATGTGTATAGCCAAGCACCTTCTGTCTTCATAATTATCTGCATTGTTGTTGCAGTATTGCTGTTGGCCATGCACAGAATGCATGCAAGAATTGCTAATTTGGAGTCATTGTTTAGTGGGGGGAGAGTTAACATCACAGTTAACCACCCTGAATGAAGTGTATATATTTTGTATATAGTATTAATTATATATATAAAAAAAAAAAAATAATAATAATAATAATAATAATAACACAAAGAAGAATGACCCATATATGGCAGACCAGTACCATTATCTTTAAATGAAATATTAGTAACTCTTACAATATTCTTAATTTTAAACTATTTTTATTCTTGCATGTATGCAATTCACTATAATAACCCAAGTACATACTGTATTACAGTTAAATAATTTACTTTAATGCATTTATTCCAATATGTATTCAACTTATTTAAAATGTAATATTACTGAATAATCACTATTTACTATGCATAATATATGTATACAATATTCATACAATTATGTTACTTTACAATATTATGTATTTCACTTAATTAGCTTATAAGTTCATTATAATGTGTATGTAGTATGTATTAATATATTATAACTATTAAATGTCGATGGTACGTCATTTTCGCGCGGCCGAGCAAATATAGGGACTACATAATAGATAGATAGATAAATAGATAGATAGATAGAGAGACAGATAGAAGCAGGAAGTCAAATGATGAGAAGGTGTTGTGTTTGCGAGAGGCGAGCAGCGCTAAACGCACACGGGGGAAAGCTGACGACAGCGGCCAGTAAGGAGATGATTCATAGCTGTCAGCAGTCCTCTCGTGAGAAGGTTCTGTTGCCATGAGGAAGGTGCGGGACACACACACCCTACTACACGAGATTTCAGGAAAGAGAGTTTAGAAGGAGACAAGCGACCCTATAGAGAGGTCGAGACGGAGATTAGCTTGAGAACAGAGAGAGAGAGAGAGATAGCGAGACAGGGAGGTAGCTACCCAGGACTTATACTATTATACCTGTTTAATATTTCCAAGACAAATAAAGATAGTCCCATACTATTCTTTACCTCTCCCGTCACTACATGACATCTGGTGGGGAAACTACTACAAGATATAAAAGCCGCTCGACCACAAGTCTAACATATACTTCTCTACAATTAACTGCAAAGTCTTTACGACACTAGTACTGACTTGCAGCATCCAGTATTACTACCCGTGCGCATGCGGGACGATGGCCAACACCTAGGAATGTTTCCCAGGTACTGCCGCACCAGTCCAGTATGCCTTCCTCGTGACATGTGCCAGTTAAATTGCAGTACTGCACGTACCCCTGATGACGAAGACGACGATGTGTCAGTGTGTGACTATGAGGAATTTATGAAGGAGGTTGAGGCAGAGAGGTCTCCTCAGGATCCTGAAGACCCTTCTCCAGGGGGTCAGTAGGACCTTTTACAGCCTTGAAAACCCCTCCCCCTTCCCCTCCAAGCCCATCACCACTCACCTTAAAGGTTGGTAAAATCTGAGTTGTCAAAATGTTCATTCATTCATTCATTGCCAGACGCCATGTATCCCAAACGGGGTGGCCAACGGCTTAGAGTTAATTGTTTTACAGGGAGGGGCACTAATCCTCCACCAACCCCACTTGACACGTAGGGATGCCAACAGCATCTGGTGTTCCCAGGCGGTCACCCATCCAAGTACTAACCAGACCCAACGTTGCTTAACTTCGCTGATCGGACGGGAAGCGGTGTAGTTATGTTGAATTTGGGGGGGACTTTTTCAAGGCTTGTCTGACATTATTCATTTTTCCCAGAAGGTCTGTTGCTTGTCCAGTACAGATTTAGTCCAGTATGGTAGTACTGTACTGTCTGACAAAAATACCATACTAGACATGAGGGTACTGTATATATGTATATATATATACATATATATATATATATATATATATATATATATATATATATACACACATACAGTAAACTTCCGATTATCTGGAGTAATAGAGATAGAGGCATGCCAAATACTTTCAAAATGCCGGGTTATGCAAAACTACCCCCTAGGGGCCCCCAACTCCCCAATCCTAAAGCACTTATCCACTGTCTAACCCCGGCAAAATGCTTTCAGATGTCAAAAAACAGCTAACAGTAGTTCCTAATAATAAAATGTAATGTAGTTAAGTACACTGTAATTTTATGTACAGAAGCAATCTCATGTTGATGAAGTGGATAATATCAAAGTCCACCCATCCAGAAGACCCATTTTCTTTCACCATGCAGTACCTAATGTATAAACACATGCACTGTGAACATTATAAATCGTTGACAAACAGCTAAAAGACATTCCTAATAATAAAATATTGTAATGTACTGTGAAGTATGCTGTAATTTTCTGTACAGAAACACATTTCAAGTTGATGGAGGTGATGATGGTGGAGGTGATGTAAGGACATTATTGGAGAATACTGTACAATAACACCCAAAATAAATAAAACATAAAAAAAGAAAAAAATCAATGATACTGTACTTTCATCGATCGAAATTCTAGCAGGTGACTCTGCCACACAGAACAAAGCTAAACTTTCGTCTTGTAGTAGGAAGCATATAGATAAGCCTAGATGTCGCATCGCCCATTCTTCAGTGCAGCGACAATGTGTCTGCATGGCCGCCAACTTGGGTCCAAGCATGTAATAGTGGTGCTCGTTTTAGAATGAATTCAGACTATGAAAGTGAATGTTGTTGTGGTGGTGGTGGTGATGGTGGTTATTGCTGTTGTTGTTGTGGAGATGGTGGTGGTGGTGATGGTTGTTGTGGTTGTTGTTGCTGCTGTGGTGGTGGTCATGGTTGCTGTTATTGTTGTTGTTGTGGTGGTGGTAGTGGTGGTGGTTGTAGTGATGGTGGTGGTGCTTGCTGCTGTTGTTGTTGTTTGTAGTGATGGTGGTGGTGCTTGCTGTTGTTGTTGTTGTTGTGATGGTGGCTGTTGTGGATGTTGTTAATGCTGTTGTTGTGGTGGTGGTGGTGGCTGTGTTGGTTGTTGTTGTGGTGGTGGTGGTGGCTGTTGTGGTGATGGTTGTTGCTGTTGCTGTTGTGATGGTGGTGGTTTTTGTTGTGGTGGTTGTTGTTGTCATGGTGGTGGTTGCTGTTGTGTTGGTGGTGGTGGTGGTTGCTGAGATGATTGTTGTTGTTGTCATTGTGGTGGTGGCGGCTGTTGAGATGGTGGTGGTTGTTGAGATGGTGGTGGTTGCAGAGATGGTGGTGGTTGCAGAGATGGTGGTGGTTGTTGTGATGGTGGTGGTTGTTGTTGTTGTTGTTGTTGTGGTGGTGGTGGTGGTGGTGGTTGCTGTGGTGGTGGTTGTGGTTCCTGGTTCATCGGAAACGTGAACTCGGTGGACTGCAGGCTTAAGTTTCCCTTTTGCAGCCCATCATCCTCCATTCGGGGGACAGGGAAGTTGCTGAAGGACACTTGCATAACCAGACAGTTGAGCCGCTCATGCTATCAGTGCCACCATAGATATACAGTATTCCGATGCTGTCTGCAACCCAAAAGCAGCACAATGTTGTGGCATTTCCAGGTAAATAGTGGTCAACTTTGCCCATTGTCGGGAACACAACATCGTCTGCCTTGACCGTTCTATGATGGCAGCCACGCAAACGCATCGAAAATAGTGTCATGCGGCACCTAGGCTTAATTTATAACAATGGTAGGGACAAAGTTCACTTGGGAAGAAACAGTTGTCTATATTATTTTGGGTTCTGTGTTAACTATTCCTTTGTAGCATGATTATTTTGCTTAGAAAATTAACACATTTTCATTAACCCCTCTTGTTTAGTAACACAATTTAACTGACTTTTCTTTTTAATACTGTACACTTTCATCGGTACCTTAGCAGAATCCAAGTCACTTGTACAGTATAATAATGTACCCTTCAGAACACTGTAAGTTGTTCTAGAGAGGAGAGGAGAGAGGAAGGGTGGCAATACAATATGTCAGAGATACACAGCAGCACTAGAAATCTAGCCAGGTTTTGGAGGGAAGCCCATCAAACCACTGCCATTTAATCTAAATAATGTTTTGAAAGAAACAGACTGCAATGTTGGCTCATCTATATTGTGGCACCATGGCAGTGGAGGAATACAATGTAGTGAGAGAACATCCGCCTTCCTGCTGCCACCTAATGATAACTCTGCATTGGGATTTTCCCTCCTCTGCCTTAGCAGATCAAAACTCTTCTACTCCCTACTACTGCATCTCCCCACCAACACCCTGTGAGCAGCTAGGCCCACCAACCATCAATCCTCCCTCCCTCCCTCCACCATGTTCATAGTTACAGTACAATATAACCCCATTCTTTTTGTGTACTGTATTTCTTTATTTTTATTTATTCATTTATTTTTTTGTGATTAAGGCTGGATGTTTGATGACAAAAACTGTCTCATGCAGGATATAAATGTACTTTTGGCCAGAAGAATTGGTCCTTCATGCTGGATAGTATCAAGATTTTAAACAAACAGCTGGGTACCAATTTAATTCAGCCAATGGCTACACCAGATAATGTTATATGCCGAGTAGTGACAAGACTGATAATCTGGAGTTTACTGTTGTACTGTGTGTATATATATATATATATATATATATATATATATATATATATACAGTCAAATCGCCTAAGGTGCGGCTAATTGGTTCTGGACCGCGCCCGTGCCATAGAAAACCGTGCCATACAAATAACTAAAACCTATAGGAAAAAGGGAATTTGGTTTTGGATGTTTGCCCAAAGTCCCCCTTTTCACCCCACTTTTCCCCATTTTTCCCCACTTGACATTACACATAACAATAGGCAAAAAATATGAGTGGGTGATCAGCCTTATGTCTACTTGGACAATACCACATGCTGCAGATCGAGCGAAGAAAAGCTTGGCCAAGTAGACACAGATCAGCTGACCGACCAAAACATTAAAGATGGTGGAGGCTGCCTGGTCAAGCACTGATCGAAGAAGTTTATCTGAAAAAGTCTGTATGCTCAAGTGTCAACAAAACTCACATTTAACACATTAATAATCATTCTTATATATGTGATGATGATGATGGGAGGCATTGTACTTCATCTTAGCTCAGAGATAGGTGCTTGTAAGTAACCCGTTTGTAGTGGTTTTACAAACAAACCTATACACTTGTCACGATACCCAAAGCATATTTAATGTTTCATTACTTAACATAATGAATCTGGTGAAGTTTAACCTCCTCATAAGAGAGAAAAAAGTCCACAGCTGGAGCACTTGTAGTATGGAGCTGCAGTGGTCGCCAACTTCTTTGTTTACAAACAGGGGAGCGCACCACCAGGGGATATTGCCTGCGCGTTTCAAACCTTGCTGTGCCAGCGCCATAGGTAGTTTATGCGAGTGGTTCTTTTTTGGGGGGATTTGGCACCTTGCCGTGTCATAGAAAACCATGGCATAGAAGTCCACAACATAGGCAACTTGACTGTGTATAAATAAATATAGATAGACAGATAGACACAGATAGATAGATAGATAGATAGATAGACAAACATACAGATATATATACATACAGTGTACAGTATATGTGCCGTGGCTCAGTGGCTTAGAACGCTCTGACTGATGGGTTGGAGGCTCTAGTCCACCCAAGGGTCATTAGTAGGCATCAGAAAGGGCATCTGGTCATAAATTGCTACACGCCCCAAAACCAAAGTCCTCTACCCAGGGGCAATGCCTTAGCCTTTATCGGGGGGGGGGGACGGCATAAGTAATCCCTCCGATAACTGAAGTAACAGAGCCAAAGGCATGTCCAGAAATTAGGTTTGTCTCAGAACCGGGAAAATGCTTCCTGGACAGGTACTTATGGACCCTAACCCAGCCTAAATCGGAAAACCACCTACATTACTCCCTACCAGACTACCAGACATGCATAGCACCAATTTAAGACCCTATTCACACAAATAAGGGACAGAATGCATGAAATAAATGAAAAGGAACCAAAGAATGAGGAATTAGAAGTGAATATGGAAATTATTTAGCAGTGTACAGGGCACTTACAACACGTCTGTGGCCATTACAAAGATTAACCCACCTCTTCTAAGGCTCTGGCAACGGTGAAAATGCTCTTAAAGCACGTACAGTAATCCACTGATGTGCTGCACTTAATCCTTTGCATTGTGAATTAAAACTGTTTAACACTGCATATTCTGTTCTTACTTGCGCCACCCCAGCTGCAACACGCCAGTTTGCACTTTGCACTTAATCCTTTGCACTCTGAATTCTAATTACTTAACACTGCACAACACTGTAAATTCCTACATGGTCTAGTAGCGAGGTATTGCAGTTTATTCACTGTTTATTCACAAAAACAAGCACGTGTAGCAGCCACTGCGACTACCGTCTATTCACAACAGTAGTTAGGCGTTAACTGAGAGGGGGAGGAAGCAGGGTGACGCCTTACTACACGCGAAAACACAGCTGTTCGGCATCGCACGCCAAGTTCAAAGTACGGTAGAAAAAATTGTCAGATTGTTTTTTTACATTTTTGGCCATTTTGGGGTTCCGAAGGCCCGGGCCCAAAATGTCCGGAAATTGAGGTGTCCAGGACCTAGGCGTCCAGTTATTACAGGGATTACTCTTCATATATATATATATATATATATATATATATATATATATATATATATATATACAGGTAACTCGCACGGAACACGTGGGTTTCGTTCCTACCGTGCCATGTTAGGTGCGAAATCACGTATATTTAAACTACTCCGTATTTTGCCCTCTAGACCCCCCCAAATGTGTTGTTTTGCTGTTATGTCACTGGTAATCACTAGAAAGCACTTTAAGTGGTTAGAAGGTTTATTTAATGTTATAACTCACAAATACAGTACTCCAGAGCAAAACTTCAACACACAAATACTGTACATAAACACAAGGAAACATTCCGACGCCGATCATGGGTAATCATATAAATCAGGTTAACTGGTACCAGTGCTGTAACTTACAAGTACATACCAGAACAGTACATATTTAACTTAGAAGTGCAGTACTGTAATATCGAATGATTTCAGTACATAATCTGTTAAGAATGGCTGAAAAAAAAAAAATGTTATGAATACATTTTCACCTTTTTGATATATATTTATGGTAGTTTCGAGTTATTTTTTACGTTATCGTTGTGCCCATGCTTGGAAAAGGGAGCGAAAGAGTTGAATTTTCAGTCCTAAATGAGAAAACTGCACGTCCTCCAAGGCTAGACTCTGCCACGGGAGAATAAAGTGGAGGGTCAGTCCGATTAGCAATAAGGAAGTTGTGTCACAACTTCCAGCTCCCACACCACGAGAATGGCTAAAAATAGAATTGTAATGCAGTTTCAAAACTAACAATAAGTCTAATTATTACGAATACAGATACAAAGCAGAAATAAATACGTTTACAGACGGAGAAAACGTACTTCTTCCGTCATAACATGTTCATCTTTCTCTATCATTTTACGTTCATCTTTATCATTTTACCTTGTTATTTTCGCAATATATATTGCTGTCTCGTAAACAGGGTGGTTGTTTGTGTTTTGCAAGGGAGGAAAAAGATTGCATTTTCTGTCTGGGTCGAGATAATGGGTGTACCTATGCGTAGTTATAGGCATGGCCACAAGCGAAAAAATCGTACACCCACTCATCACGATAGCAGGTGGTAAACTGACAGATGATACATGAGAGGGTGAAGTCAAGGTCAGTCTCATGTCCCAGATTTTCGTTCACTTCCCGAAAGTTTATTCACAGTTTTCTACAAGTTGCATTGCATCAAATGATCCAAACCATTACAGCAAACCTGAGCAAATAGGTAAAGATACCAAGACAAAAATGTATTTTTCTTTTATTATAAGTCTTTAATTCCCTACGTGTCAACAAGTAGGTTGGTGGAGGGTTAGTGTCCCTCCCTGTAAAACAAATAACTCAAAGTCAAATGGCCACCCCTTACGGGATTATGGCGTCTGGCAGTATATAGATAGATAGATAAGTCTTTAACGAACAAACAAAAAAGGCAATATTCCGACGCCGATCATGGGTAATCATATAAATCGGGTTAACTGGTTACAAGGCTTTATTTAATGCTTTAATTGCTTACAAGTACATACCAGAACAGTAAATATTTAACTTACAAATACAGTACTGTAGAAAAGCAGTACAGTAAGAGTTTAACGAACAAACAAAAAAGGCAATATTCCGACGCCGATCATGGGTAATCATATAATTCGGGTTAACTGGTTACAAGGCTTTGTTTAATGATTTAACTTTATTTAAGTGCTTACAAGTACAGTACATACGAGAACAGTAAATATTTAACTTACAAATACTGTACAGTATTGTGGAAAAAACGAACAAATAAAAAAGGCAATATTCTGACGCCTATCAGGTAAACTGGTTATAAGACTTTATTTCTTGCTTTAACGATATTTAATAGTACTTTAAGTTGCACAGAAACTTACCAGAACAGTACAGTACTGTAAATATTTAACTTACAAATACCGTGCTGCTGTACTCGGGAATGTCTCACTCACTGAATAATTTCCCGCCTAGATCGTCATGTAATCAAAACAAACCGCGCGCTGCGGTGACGTTCGAGGATTTGATCTTTCAAAGGCCTCTCCTGCGTTAATTTGTAGTTTTCATAATGGTTTTTTAATCTTACGTTGTCTTATATGTATCCCAGCCCTTACCGTGTATAATTGCGCGCGCGTTCCGTGAGATCGTTGTCACGAATCAATTCGCGACATTTCCCTTTTGTGAGAAGCCACGAACTATTATTGGAAAACTCACTGTGTATCGCTCAGTTAACCGTTTCTCTCTCCATTTCGGAGTATACTTTTCAAAACATTCGTCACTTTCAAAGTGACCGATTTAATGCACGTCACTAAGTGCTCTACTGAGCGATACAATTGTTTCTTTATCGTTCGCCTCTGCTTGCCTAAACCGTTAGCCACGCCTTCTTCCGGTGGCTTGTGCGTCCTGCCCATACAATGTATTTTGAATTCAGTCTAGTGTTTGTTGTGACGGAGAGAGGTCCTGTGCTCAAGAAGTGTGAGAGGTCAGCTAGCGCCCAAACTCCACTAGTACAGTTAATCCAAACTCCCACCCCCCGGGTGATACATAGCATTCATCGACCGGTATTTCCTTTTTGTATAATCCTAGTTTAAGAGTTTAGTTAAGGTGTTTTTTCCTAGGCGTAAGTATTTAGCTTTTGTGTGAGTGAGTGCGTCTCATTAATTTGATTTGAATTGTAACGTTAAATTTATTTTTTTGTAATCAATAAATTTAACAGTTCTTTTTCTTGAGCTTAATGTAAAGTAAAATCTTGTTTCATTTCTCCAAATTAAGCTTATTTTCCATATAGCTCCTAGCTTGCATAAACGTTTGCCTTCATAACTGGTACTTAGACCAGTCTTGTTGTATTAACTTACAATCTGTTGTGCCAGATAGGAGTTAAAGCATCAGCAAGAGCCTGATATTATTATTAGTATTAGTTATTTATTGTCAGGGGTGAAGTAACTTTCTCCAGAGGCTAACAGTACAGTAATTCAGCAATTGTGAGTAATTAGTCTCTGCTGTGTACTGTTGAGAAAGTTTTTAAATTCTCGTTCTTAGAGAATCGTTGCACGATTTAGCAAGACAATCATTGTCCCTGCTCTTTAATATTATTGAATATTAATATCAATTGAATAATATTTAAGCATTTACTTTAAAAATACCGTGATATTATAAAAACCCCGTGACAATTGGCGACCTCATTCCAGGATATTAACTCCTAGCTCTAAAGCTATTCACGAGATAGTGCTCACTCATTCATATTTAGGTATTTATCATTAAAGTTTATAGGCACAAGCTTACTGGTGTTTACCCTTAATTTAGCAAGTGAATTTTGCTTTATTAATCAATAGAATACTTAACTCGTTTATTTCTGGTAACGCCAGACGATTTTATTCGCTCCTGGGAAGTCGCCGTACCCATTGTGTTTATTATTGAGTCTTCCTAGTCATTTACATTTTTGATTTATTCTTTGCCAGTTAACTAGATAAGACTGGTCACCATTAGCTTGTGACTGTATTCTTTATTTGTGTTAGCATTTGTTTGCGAAGCAGTCAGTACTCAGTTTCGTTTTCTTAATAAATTAGCGCCATGGCAGCCAGTGTTTATGTACAGGAAGCCAAAGATATGGGTCTCACAGACCCAGAGAAAATACAGAGTTACGTTCTCTCACGGTTTAATTACGAGCAAGAACGTGAGAAAGACGCTCGTGAACGTGAGCGAGAACAGCGCGAATATGAGCGAGAACAGTGTGAACACGAACAAAAACAACGCGAGCTCGAGTTAGAAAAAGAGCGACAACAGCACGAACATGAGCAAAAACAGCGCGAACTCGAGCTAGTACAAGAGCGAGGACAGCGCGAATACGAGCGTGAACAACACGAGAGAGAACAAGAGCACGAACGTGCGGAGCGAGAAGCACGTGAAAAACACGAATATGAAATGATGAAGCTCAAGCAAGATTCCTTGGCTTCAGACACGTCTGCTGCAGTTGGTCCAAGCTCCACGAGCGTTTCCCCTGCACATGTCCTGGCGACCCCACGCATCAAGCTTCCTTCATACAAGGAAAGCGAGCGAATCGAGCCGTACATAGCTCGTTTTGAGGACATGGCAGACATGTATCAACTGGATGAGGCAGCTAAGCGGATCCAATTTCTTAGTTTATTTGAGGGCCCTGCCCTCGATATTCTCCACAGAATTCGTGAAGACAATCTCACATATGAGATGATGAAAGCTGTGCTCATTAAGGCGTATGGTCTCACAGTAGACGACGCCAAAGTTCAGTTCATGCGAGCTCGTCTCCAAGACAAGGAGACAGCTGTTCAGTTCCTTGATCGTCTCACAGCTTACTTAAATGAGTGGATGGAGAAAGATGAAACTCCTTCCACGTGTGAGGGGATAATTGACCTTATGCTGCGTACACAGCTAGAGAGGTCGTGGCCTGCTGAGCTCATAGCACAGCTTAAGATCTGCCAGGTGAAAGATGCCAGCCAAATGGCAGAAAAGGCTGACGCATTCTTTACTGCATACGGGTATCAAACTCGTAAGCAAAACACCTGGAGTAGAAAAGATACTGCCAAGTCTGGGAAGCCGTCTCAGACTGAATCCTAGCACCAAGGCCGTTCTCATAGTAATAGCCAAGGTCCAAAACCACAGAAGGACCAGGGGCAAAATACACAGCAGCCTGCTTGGAAACGGTACAACAAGCACCCCAACCAGCAGCAGTTCCCCAAGCAGCAGCAGCAGCAATACAAGGACAAGCCACGTAACCCTCAGTCAGGTCAATTAGTTTATCGGAGGCAGGAGGCAAATGCAGCCTTCAATCCACAAGTACCCGGTGGTGCCGTCTCTACCAGTACAGGTACTTCCCAACAGTTCACAAGTCCCCCTCCGACCATGAACTCTCCTCAGACACCTAGTTCCCAGGGCACCACGTTTGCTGCATCGGTTGTTCCGCAGTCTCATGAATGACTGGCTGCTACCTCCTCAGACCCTTTCACCAGCAACACTGCCTTTCTTGTTCAGCCAGGGTCTGTGGGAGGTGTTTCTGTAAATGTCCTGAGGGACAATGGTTCCTCAGGTTGCTCTGTTAAGCAGAGTTTAGTTCGGCCTGATGAGTATACAGGTCAACAGATCCATGTTAGACTTATTGATGGATCAGTGAGATTGTTCCCTGAGGCACGTATCCAGGTGGCATCTCCATTTTATACTGGTACGACACTTGCAGTTGTCATGCCAGAACCTCTATTTGACCTCATATTAGGCAACATCGCTGGCATCAAAAATAGTTGTGCCATAGATGTTGCTACTCAGACTTCGGCTGCTGCGATAACACGAGCCATGGCCAAGGCTCCAAATCGCGTCACTCCGTTGACCGTCGCAACGCCGCAAGATCTGATTCGTAGTCAAGATGTTGTCCAAGAGCAACAGACTGACTCGACACTTGCCTCAGTGCGCAAGAAGCTGGAGGGTAAAGTGATCAAGTATTCACGGGGAGGACAAGCCAGGTTCCTTCGTAAGCGAGGACGGCTGTACCGTGAGTCACAGACACCCCAGGGTGAGGTTCGACTGCAGTTTGTCGTTCCTGCAAAGTATCGCCGAGCAGTTTGAATTAGGTCACTGTTCAGCGATGGGAGGTCACATGGGTCAAAAGAAGACCTCTGACCGCATCCATGCTGACTTTTTCTGGCCAGGAATGGGACGGGAAATAACGAGGCTCGTACGTTCCTGTGATGTGTGTCAGCGTACCACTGACCGGGGACGTGTCCGTCCTGCGCCACTGAAGCCAATGCCCATAATCTCTGAACCGTTTGACAGAGTAGCAGTTGACATAGTTGGGCCAATCTCTCCTACGGCTAGTGATGGATCAAAGTATATCCTCACTATAGTTGATTTCAGCACACGGTGGCCTGAAGCCGTGGCCCTTAAGAATATAGAGGCCGTCACTGTTGCTGAGGCATTAATTGAAGTGTTCTGTCGTGTAGGTATCCCTAAGGAGGTCTTAAGCGACCGGGGTTCGCAGTTCACTTCGGCAATGATGAACGAAACGTTCAGGTTGCTGTCCATCCGAGGTTTACGAACTACGCCTTATCATCCCATGTGTAACGGGTTGTGTGAGAGGTTCAATGGAACTCTCAAGAAGATGTTGAGGCGCATGACCGCCGAACAGCCAAAGGAATGGCCGCGGTTCATTGCTCCTCTTCTATTTGCTTATCGAGAAGCCCCACAGCATTCACTGAAATTCTCACCCTTTGAACTGGTGTATGGGAGGTCGGTCCGGGGCCCACTTCAAGTCCTTCGTGAGTTATGGGACGATGAAGAACCCGACCCTGAAGTCAAGACCACCTACACCTACGTCCTTGATTTGGCTGACCGCCTCCAGTCGACGTGCGAGTTAGCTAAGGAAGAACTGATCAAGGCACGTGAAGTTCAAAAGGCTTATTACGATAAGAAGGCAAAGCTTCGGAAGTTTAGTCCAGGCGATAAATGCTTAGTATTACTCCCCACTGCCCAGAACAAGTTGTTGGCGCAGTAGAAGGGTCCATTCGATGTAGTAGAGCGCATTTCAGACCTCAACTACATAATACAGATGGGGAATCTTCGTAAAAGGTTTCACATTAACATGTTGAAGGCTTATCATGAGTCAGACCCCGAGGAGACTGGCCTACGAGTAGCTGATGATAGTGACCAGCCACTGGAAGAAACCGGGGCAGCTGCGGTGATCCCAGCTGATGACCATGATGACGAGCCCTTAACCGCTCAGTCCCATCAGGAAGAGACTGTCGGAGATGTTTTACTTAACCCTGACTTAGCAGTAGGGGACCAAAATGCCTTATGGTCACTGCTCTGTCAGTATGCTGATGTCTTCTCAGACCAACCTAGACTTGCAAAGGTTGCGTGTCATAAAATTGAGTTGACCAGCAATGCTCCTATAAAGGTTAAGCCATATCCGATTCCCATGCGACTACAGGGTGCAGTAGATAAGGAAATTGCTGACATGGAGACTGCAGGCATTATCGAAAAGTCCTCAACTCCTTACTGTAGTCCGATGGTAGTAGTCCGCAAGAAAGATGGTGGAGTCAGGATTTGTGGCGACTATAGAAGGCTCAATGCAATCACCAAAGTGGATGCTGAGCCAATGGGTGACCATATTGCCATCTTCTCCAAGCTGGCAGGGTCACGATATTTCACGAAGCTCGACCTAGCGAAGGGATTCTTCCAGATTCCCCTTCATCCTGAGAGTCGTCAGTTCACTGCCTTTGCTACTCCTAGGGGGTTGTACCAGTATAAAGTCCTCCCATTTGGACTTACCAATTCCCCAGCAGTATTCAATCATGCCATGAGACAAGTGCTCCATGGTATTGTAGGAGTAGAGATGTTCGTTGACGATGTCCTCGTTCATTCCGCCACATTGGAGGAGCACCTCAGACTCTTGGAAATTGTCTTCAGTAGACTCCAGAGTTTCAACATGACTGTGAAGCCTAGCAAATGCAAAATTGCTCACAGTGAGGTGGAGTTCCTCGGTCATATTGTTGGCAACAACCACTGCAGGTGTCAGGGTGACAAGATCAGGAAGGTTAAAGAAGCCCCGAGACCCGTGACCAAGAAACAGGTTAGGGCATTTCTTGGCCTAGTGGGATATTATAGGAGTTTTATCCCCAACTTTGCTCTCATTGCCCAACCGTTGTACGAAGTGCTATGGAAATATGCTCCAAACACCATTGAATGGGGAGAAGCGCAAGAGAGATCTTTTGCCACCCTCAAGAATATGTTGTGCAAGGAGCCTATCTTGCAGTTGCCTGATTCCAGCAAACCTTTCATACTGCGCACTGATACTTCACAAGATGGAGTAGGTGCCGTATTGATGCAGGAATTGGAAGGTGGAATCTTCCCAGTGGCATACCACAGCCGTAGGCTAAAACCCGCCGAGAGGAATTATAGTACTGTTGAAAAGGAACTCTTGGCTGTGGTTGACGGTGTTAAAAAATATTATTATTATTTATTTGGGGCATCATTTGTTCTGGAAACTGACCATATGCCACTCACTAGTCTTAGCACGACCAAGACGGCTAATGCAAGATTGACACGCTGGACACTGTATTTACAGCAGTTTAACCTTGTTGTGAGATACATCAAGGGAAGTGATAACGTAGGTGCAGACCTGATGTCTCGCCTACTAACTGCTGACTAACATGGGCAGTTGTTGTACGCTGGGTTCCGTGATAGGCATCCTCAGAGATTTGAGTAATCCAAGGACTAGCCTGGTTCCCAGTCAAAAGTGTAGACCTGACGTCTCACTTGTTGGCCCCACAGGACACAGTATGTCCAGGGCCTGTACATACACGTGTACTGTAGGTTAAGGGGGAAGAGGGAACTCCGCAGAGGCGACTTGAGGCTATGGAAGACCCAAGTTTGCACAAGGATTCTCAGCTCCCCGATACTAATATAAGTACTGTAGGTTAAGGGGGAAGTTCGAGAGAGAACTCCGCAGAGGCGACTTGAGGCTATGGAAGACCCAAGTTTGCACAAGGATTCTCAGCTCCCCGATACTAATATAAGTACTGTAGGTTAAGGGGGAAGTTCAAGAGAGAACTCCGCAGAGGCGACTTGAGGCTATGGAAGACCCAAGTTTGCACAAGGATTCTCAGCTTCCCGATACTAATATAAGTACTGTAGGTTAAGGGGGAAGTTCGAGAGAGAACTCCGCAGAGGCGACTTGAGGCTATGGAAGACCCAAGTTTGCACAAGGATTCTCAGCTTCCCGATACTAATATAAGTACTGTAGGTTAAGAGGGAAGTTCGAGAGAGAACTCCGCAGAGGCAACTTGAGGCTATGGAAGACCCGAGTTTGCACAAGGATTCTCAGCTCTCCGATATTAATATAAGAACTGTAGGTTAAGGCACAGGTTGAGGACCCGTGTGCAGTTCGAGGCTATGGAAGACCCGAGTTTGCACAAGGATTCTCAACTTGCTGACACTAATCGTGTGCTAAAATTAATGGTGACCTCGAGTGTACTTTTCGTAGCATGTACTGATTGCTAGGCAGAGAGAGTAATTGTAACGTAATAAGAATTTTGTCTCATTGACACTTTTGATGCTCCACCTTAATTGGTTTTGCAGGTTCAGCAATGGGTGTAGCAGTTTTGCTGTGCGGGCCAGCTGATCGTACCGCACGCTGCCGCCTCTTCTCCTCTGCCTTCGTCGTCGTCATATTATTATTATTGTGTCATTTTACACATAGGTACATTCACACTACAACTGTCACACCTACACCGTGTATTACATACATCACACTACACAACAATTAGTTGTCAGTGTAAATGTAGCGACTTTTTGCTCAGTTTGACCTGAGTACAGGATTTTCACCGTCGTCACGGAGTTTTTCCCTCAAGCTTGCTTCTATTAACGTAAATACGAGGTTTTTTCGCTCACTGGCGACTGCGACTTTCTCCTGTAGCAGGATAGCACACACACACCACAGTGTGAATCTTGTGTGAATGACTTAGGATGTGTACATATGAGGCGTCTAGAACCAAAGGGGCATCGGCGCCAAAATGTACTTTTGAGTTATGAAGCTTTAAAGTTATGTTTATGGCAACGTCATAACCAAAAGGTAATAAACAAATATTTTATACATCAAAATGATCATCAGCGCCTATGCTCTACATGTAAAGGAGAAAAAACCAAAAAAATTAATAACTATAACCGCAAAATGTGCAGTAAACCAAACCCCCAATTTATAAGTTGGCATAATAACATATTCTAGGGATTTAAAAACATACCAGAAAAAACATCAAAGAATGTATTAATGTACAAAACTTTATTAACTGAAGATTCCAGTTAACTTAATATTAATAAACGAAAAATTATTACTGTAATCTCACGTCTTTTACAACTAAAACTGAAATCAATGCAATTATTATTTTTCCTCTGGCATAATAGATTGAAATAATGACAGTCCAAGAAAAAAAAAAAAAGTGTAGTGCTTAAGTAAATTGAGGAGGAGCAGTGGGGGGTTGAATGGTGGAGTCCTCATCTAGGAGATCGACATCCAACTCTGCCTCCTCGGTGCCACGCCCCCTTCCCGCTCTGCTTTTCTTTCTTCCACCTGTTGACTCCTTTGCTGCATTTGTGTGTGCTCTTTCTTGTTCGTCAATAAGGTCTCGAAAGAACTGCCTGTGCTCAGGGGGTACATAGGTCATGAGCGTTTTCAGGTCGGCAAGTTTTTCCTTAGCGATAAGCACTGGTTCTGGGTACTTGGGTTGGAGTTGGATGTTTGCCAAATTGAGTTTTCCCCTATCCTTCTTTTTCTCCAGAGACACTTTAACAGAAACCAGCCCACCATAGTCTTCTTGGATATCAAAACCTCCCTTGAATGAGTCTGAGTACAGCAGAACCCTTGCATTAAGAAAGCCAGCATCCTTCATTCCAGCCCACGATACACTACTTTGTAAGGCATCATAGTCCTTAAAATCCTCTCTTTTCATGTCAACTACATGGAAAGGATGAATTCTGTTTGCCTTTTTAATTAGTTAAACGTAATGCTTGGTTGTGTACACAGGAACTGGACGTAACTTAACTTCAATCACCCCAAAATCCCTATCACAGGGAAGGTAAGAATGGCCTGGAACCATGAAATAATGCTTGATATTAATGAAGCGGCCAGAATGGACATTGCGTAAGCAGGACAAGATCACATTCTTGTTCTTATTTTGTCCAGGACAGTTATCTGAAAACACTGCTAGCTTGGCGATGTTTGGGTCAAGAACATGGTTCACGTAATGATTAAGACAGGAAGCCACTTCACAGGATCCCCGATTACCCAAAGTCTGATTCCAAACATACATAGTTGCTTGCCTCTCTTTTATGTTATGCACACCAAAGTTATAAGTCCACATTTTGCGCTTATAGTATTGCAGGCCAGTTGAGAGTTTGGGGGTGGGAAGGGTCTGCTGGAGGTCCATGCAGATCACAGCAACATGGGGCTTATTTGGTTCACCTGCTATGGCTTTCAAAAGTCTCTGCCCCTCATTAGCCCTCCCCTTGTGAACAGTTTTTTCAACATTCAGGGCACTAATCTCTTCCTCATCTGCCACAGGGTCGAGATCACGAAGTTTCATTTCAATTTCATCGCACTTATTACATGAATCACTTTTGGGGGGCTCGAAACCTATGTTAAAGTTTGTATCAAAGATGTTTTCATAAAGCCAAAATTTCACCACATTTTCATGTCCTTTCCCCTCATTAATCATCCACTCTTTGTACATGTCATACAGCACTTTCTTGTTTAATCCAGGGGGTAAGTATTTCCTGTGAGGACTCTTGGCCCTCGAGTAGTGACTGGAAACAGTGCGCAAAGTTAGTATGTGTTCTTTCACTAAGTCTTTCTTATAATCCTCTGTCTTATTCCCTGGCTGATGTCTTCCTCTTTGGTCAGGAATTATGGTACCAGAACTCATAGCCTTATCCATCGCATTTCTCACCCTCTTGACAGTCACACCATGCATGTTCAAGAAAGCAGTGCGGCAAACCTCTATTTGTTGTTTTTCTTCACAACGTACCGCATTATTCTCAGAACTTTGCTTGGCCTGTCTTTAATGCGGCTTCTCTTCACATCTTGGGATAACACACGATTAGCTAAATATGCTGTTTGTAGATCATGATTCCCTAAACCCCAATAATTTTTGAGTATCTCTTCAATGATGTCCCTCCCTACCACATCATAACACTTACGGTAACATGAGCAAGCAGGACCAACACTTTTTGCAGCCATTACTCTTCCCGTCTCAGACGTATACATCTCACCAGTGTGTCTCTTCCTCTTCCTTTCTACCTTTTTCCACTTTTCCACACACTTCTGATGCTTACGAGAGTTTATAAGCACCACCTCTTCACTGTCACTACGTAATGAACTCATCTTGTCACCACCCCCTTCGTGCTCAATAACAACAGCTCATCTTGTCATCAGTAATGTACTATAAATGGAGTAAAAATCCAGTACATTATAATTTCACGCCTGAGTAAACACGAGAGGGAAGCTCATACGCTCACTGATTGGTTGCTCTGGGGGAGTGGCAGAGAGCGAGAATGCTGATTGGCTTGGGCTGTGTGGTGTGGATGCCTGCATGGCTGTGATTGCTCGCCCCGCAGCGTGGACAAAACCACGTGACTTTGAGCCCTTCTACCACAGCCTAAATGGTTGAATCTTGTATGGCAACCAGTGCTATCACTGAGAAGAGGGTTAAGCCAATTGTCTCCCCTACCTAACTCAAAACCAGTATATTGGCGGGGATGCCCCTGTGGCTCTAGACGCCTCATATATATATATATCCACAAATTTTTTCCCATAAGGAAAAAATTTAATTTTGTAGGGGCGTAATGTCACGAATCAATTCGCGACATTTCCCTTTTGTGAGAAGCCACGAACTATTAGTGGAAAACTCACTGTGTATCGCTCAGTTAACCGTTTCTCTCTCCATTTCGGAGTATACTTTTCAAAACATTCGTCACTTTCAAAGTGACCGATTTAATGCACGTCACTAAGTGCTCTACTGAGCCATACAATTGTTTCTTTATCGTTCGCCTCTGCTTGCCTAAACCGTTAGCCACGCCTTCTTCCGGTGGCTTGTGCGTCCTGCCCATACAATGTATTTTGAATTCAGTCTAGTGTTTGTTGTGACGGAGAGAGGTCCTGTGCTCAAGAAGTGTGAGAGGTCAGCTAGCACCCAAACTCCACTAGTACAGTTAATCCAAACTCCCACCCCCCGGGTGATGCATAGCATTCATCGACCGGTATTTCCTTTTTGTATAATCCTAGTTTAAGAGTTTAGTTAAGGTGTTTTTTCCTAGGCGTAAGTATTTAGCTTTTGTGTGAGTGAGTGCGTCTCATTAATTTGATTTGAATTGTAACGTTAAATTTATTTTTTGTAATCAATAAATTTAACAGTTCTTTTTCTTGAGCTTAATGTAAAGTAAAATCTTGTTTCATTTCTCCAAATTAAGCTTATTTTCCATATAGCTCCTAGCTTGCATAAACGTTTGCCTTCATAACTGGTACTTAGACCAGTCTTGTTGTATTAACTTAAAATCTGTTGTGCCAGATAGGAGTTAAAGCATCAGCAAGAGCCTGATATTATTATTAGTATTAGTTATTTATTGTCAGGGGTGAAGTAACTTTCTCCAGAGGCTAACAGTACAGTAATTCAGCAATTGTGAGTAATTAGTCTCTGCTGTGTACTGTTGAGAAAGTTTTTAACTTCTCGTTCTTAGAGAATCGTTGCACGATTTAGCAAGACAATCATTGTCCCTGCTCTTTAATATTATTGAATATTAATATCAATTGAATAATATTTAAGCATTTATTTTAAAAATACCGTGATATTATAAAAACCCTGTGACAATCGTGTTCCGTGCGAGTTACCTGTATATATGAGCAATAAACTCCAACCACCCCTCTGATATAAACCTCCACAGGCTCAATCCGACTGGAGCACCTTAATCACCCACGAAACAACCAGACACCATAATTTGGCTATATGGTTACCACCCAGCATAATAAATGGTTTCATGGTGTACAGGAAATCATTTGGCTTGTCACTCAGTCTGGAGTCGCCCATAGGCAGAATGATTAGGAAAGAATGAAGGAAAGAAAGACAGAAGAGGGAGTGTAAAGTCACCCGTAAGTAGGAGGAAGAGGAAAGAATGAAGGAAATAAAGACAGAAGAGGATGGAAGGAAAGATGGGAGAGAGAAAAGGGCGACACCCGAGAGCAGCACTACATCGAGTGAGTGGATGGTGGGCACCCCCACCTATACTGTGTGTGTGTGTGTGTGTGTGTGTGTTCTTACCTAATTGTTCTTACCTAATTGTATCTTTACAGGAATGAGTCAAGCTCGTACTGTCCCGTGTCTTAAACCATATTTATCGTACATATCTTTAAATTTGTGAATTGTTTTGGCACACACTATTTCATTCGGTAGTGCATTCCATTGATCAATTGCTCTGTTTGGGAAACTGAATTTCCTTACGTCTTTATCACCTCTCTTCTTATGCAGTTTTTTGCAGTGTCCTCTTGCTGAAGCTTCTCCATATGTCAAGTAATCATTTATGTCTATTTTCTCCTTCCCTGATATGCACTTATATAGCATTATCATGTCACCTCTTTTCCTTCTCTCCTGTAGTGTTGGTAGGTTCAGTTTATTTAGTCTTTCTTTGTAGCTTAGGTCCCTTAAGCTTGGTATCCATCTTGTAGCGGCCCTTTGAACTTTTTCAATCTTGTCTATGAGCTTTTTGAGATGAGGACTCCAGACTACTGATGTATATTCCAGGGTTGGTCTAATGAATGATGTTATTATCCTTCTTAGCATGTCTTCATTTATGTATGTGAATGCTGTTCTCATATTTGCAAGCAGTGTATACATGTTCTGTACCTTCTCGCTGATGTGGTCAGCCGGAGATAGTCTGTTATTGATAATCACACCTAGGTCTTTCTCTCTTTCTGATGTGTATAGGGTTTTATTTCCTAACTTATAATCCCAATCAGGTCTTTTTCCACTTTTACCAAACTTGATTAAATGACACTTGTCCACATTGAGTTCCATTTGCCATGTACTACTCCATTCATGAAGTTTATTTAATTCTTCTTGTAGCTCTTTACAAGAGTCTGTGTTAGTACTTCTCCTTTGTATTTTTGCATCATCTGCAAACATATTCAGATAGCTCTCATTTCCAGTGTTACTGTTTATATCATTTATATACACTAACAACATGATTGGTGCCAGCACTGAACCCTGTGGTACTCCACTAGTCACTTCTTTCCATGATGAGTAGTTTCCTCTTAGTACTGTTCTCATTTCTCTTTTTATGAGAAAGTCTTGCATCCAACAAAACAGTTTGCCTCGAATTCCTCCTTGATGGTACAGTTTCCATAAAAGTCTTTGGTGTGGTACTGTGTCAAAAGCTTTCTTGAAATCTACATAGATACTGTCCACCCATCCTTCCCTTTCCTGTATTGTGTTTGTTACTCTGTCATAGTGGCTCAACAGATTTGTAACACATGATTTTCCTTTTCTGAAACCAAACTGTCTTTCTGTTATCATACTGTGTTCTTCTAGATGATTTACCCAAGATTTTCTTATAAGCTTTTCTAATACCTTGCTTACAACACTGGTCAGTGATACTGGTCGGTAGTTGAGTGGATTTTGTCTATTTCCTTTCTTGAATAAGGGGACAATATCCAAATATCAGGTAGTTTACCTTGACTCAAGGATTTCTTGAAAATTAAAAATAATGGTTTACTTAACTCCTTTGCACATTCTCGTAGTACCCAACATGAAATTTCATCAGGACCACTTGCTTTTCCTCTGTCTAATCTACTTAACTCCTCCTGTATTACTTTTTCTGATATTTGTATATCTGGTAGTATGTGTGGACATGCATGTTCCACATAGTCCCTCTCAAAATTTTTTTCTTCTGTAAAAACTAATTGGAAATTTTTATTTAGTGCTTCACAAATATCTTTCTCTTGTGTATAAGTGATTCCTTTGTCCGTAATTGATTGTATTATATCTTTTACTTTGGTTTTGCTTCTGATATAGCTGTAAAACAGCTTTGGTTGATCACTACTTTTATTTATTATATCCTCCTCAAACTGTTTTTGGGCTTCCCTCCTTATTCTTGTATAATCGTTTCTTGCCTGTTTGTAATTATTATACGACCTTTCACTATTGTGTCTTCTGTATCTATTCCACAACAAATCTCTTCTTTCTTTTGATTTTTTACATTCTGTATTGAACCATTTCTGTATTTTCTTATCTGCTTCTTTGTGCTGTGGGATGTACTTCTGGACTCCTATTTCATAAAATTCACAAATTTTTTATATACAGCATTTAAATCTTGTCCTCTAAGCTCATTATCCCAATCAACTTCTAAGAAATACTTCTTTAGGTCTTGATAATTTCCCTTTTCATAGTTTAGGCTCTTTTTGTAACTGTCATTGCTGTTTACTATGTCATATGCTATCCTGAAGTTATAATTTAGTACTGCATGATTGCTTTTGCCGAGTGGAGGGTGATACATTAAACTGTCAATATCATTTTCTTGCCTAGTAAATATTAGATCTAGCACTGAAGGCACATCAAGTCCTCTTTTTCTGGCGGTTTCCCTCACATGTTGCGTTACGAAAAACTCTTGCACAAGGTCCAGGAGCTTTTGGTCCCAACAGCTTTCTTGGCTAATTATATCTAGAGTATTCCAATTTATATTTGTATTAAAATCCCCAGTTAGTATAATTCTTTCCGATTTCTCTTCCATTTTATGTAGTAATGATCTTAAACTCTGAATTGTACTCTCTGCCAGGTCCTCATATTCATCTCTTTCCCATGTATTTGATCTGGGTGGCATGTACAAATTGGCTACAATTACTTTACCTTCAGATGTGTTGATCTCTAATGCAATCAGTTCTACTTGTGATGGTATATCTAGTTTTATTTCATTGACTTTTAGATTTTTCTTAGTTAATATTATAATTCCTCCTCCTTTTTTTAAATTTCTGTCTCTTCTCCATATATTGCATTCCTCTAAGTTTAGTATGTAATTGGATATCCTTGGTGTTAATTTTGTTTCAGTTAGGCATATTATTTGTGGTTCATTTTCTCTGACATAATCATTCATCTCCAGTAATTTAGATACCATTCCATCCACATTTGAGTACATCAACTTTATCATCTTGTTTATATACTTGTCATGACATGGTTCTACTACCTTCCTCCTTTTTATTCCATCCTGTTTGTGTACCACTTTCGTACCTGCAATTCTATTACTTTGTAAAAAAATTTCTTCTTCTCCTCTTCTGATCTTCCCTCATTTTTTGTTTTTGCTTCCTCCCTTTTCTCTTTCAGTAATTCCAGTTCCTCTTGTGTTAGGCATCTTTTTATCCATACATTTTTGAACTCCTCTTTTTCCATAAGATTCTTTGCATTTTTTAGTATCTCTTCCACAGTGTTTACACTCTGGAAAGTCACCTTTAGAGGTCTTGTCTTGCTTTTCTCATATTTCCCTAACCTTTTGTGTTCCTCTATGTCTTTACTACAGATTTCCTCTGATACTTCTTTCAGTAAGCTCATTACATTTGCCATCTCCTTTTTGTCTCTTGTGATCTTGTTTTTTACTTCTTCCTCTTCTATACCAGTGATTACTATAGATTTGTTTATATCTACTGAATCTCTGACTAACTCTGGAGTGTTTTGGATTATTCTTTTCACTTCCTATTTAATGCTTTTTTCTTCCACCCTTGTTTCTAAGTCTTTCTTTACTTTCACCATTTCAGCATACGTGGTTTCCACATCATTTTTGTAGCTTTGCACAGCTTCATTCACCTGTGTTATCTTCTCCTTAATATCACTGCTCTGGTCTATAAGACTGCTTACTTGCCTAATTGTCTCCGTGTCATTTTTGAACTCTTCCATAACACTCTCGTGACTGACTACAGTACTTTCCATTTCACTCATTTTCTTCCTAAGTGTACTCAATTTCACTGTTAGTTCACTGATGGTTGTGTCTTTCTTGTTGGCCTCCCTTCCTAGTTTTTCTATTTCTTCCTTTTGCAAGTGCATCTGCTTCTTTATTTCATCAATTTCATTTTTGAAAGCCATGTCTAGTTTGTGTACACGTTCAACCAGTCTATTGTGAGTCTCCACTTCCACCAGTTGTTGGTAGAAATCATCATTTTGCTTTTTACCTTTATCCCTTTTCTTTTCCAAATTTGTTTTACTAAAGTATGTATCCATTTTGCACTACTAAAAGTACAGAGTATATGTGTGTGTGTGTGTGTGTGTGTGTGTGTGTGTGTGTGTGTGTGTGTGTGTGTGTGTGTGTTTCATGAAAAAGCTGTCAATTAATAGCAAAAAAAAGGTGTAAAAGAGGTAAAATGTCATAAGAACTTGCTGCATTATATGAACACAGCAACATTATTACATTATGATGCTAGTGCTATATTATACTCTTTCAGATACTGTTCCTGTGCCATGTTCACTTTGTTTGTTCATTTGTTTTAGAAAGCTCCATCATGCTTTACTGCATTGGCCTTGGTCACCTAATGGAAGCTCTCCATGCTGCTTGATCTCTGGCAGCTTCCCTATTCAGTCCCTTATCCCTGAGGTCACAGTCAATGACCTCATCCCAGGTCTTTTTCAGTCCATCTCTTGCAACCCTACCCCTAACATTGACACTTCTCACTTTCTGCACCCACTTATCATCCCCCCATCCTCTCCACATGCCCAAACCACCTCAACCTACCTCTCCTCATCACATCAACAATACACTATATTTCAATCCAACCCCTCAAACTCTTCCATCTTAAACCCAGCCCCCCCCAAGCCTCACACTCAGGGATGTACTGAACATGCACCTAATCACTGTCATATCTGCATGTTTGAGCCTATGAATATCATCTTCCTTTACTATCCAAGTCTCACTACCATACAGCATTACAATCCTAACACATGCGGCATACAAAAATCCCTTAGCATGGAGGGACAGCCTTCTCAATGTCAGGGGAGGCAACAGCTCCCTGAATTTCTTCCAACCACTCCTCATTCCAGCCCCACCTCCAGCACATAACATGTCTCTCAAATAACAAAACTCTTCCACATACTTAAGAGACTCATTAACAAGTTCAATTCATTTACACCTGACAATCTCCACCTACTTTCCCCGACACACAGCACACATGAAATCAGCATTATCTCGCATTCTACCACTAATACCACTACAACTCTGATGCACCCACTCATCACAGTTGCTGCACAAGATGGAATTACTTCCCATGCCCTTGTGGCAAATCGCACATGGCCACTCTCCCTCTTCTCTGACAGTACTGCCACCAGCACCAGATACCATCACTTTGTTTTACCTGCATTTACTTTTAATCTTAAGCCTTTGTGCCCCATACCATCTCTCCACTTCCTAAATCTTTCTTCCGCCTCCCTTTCATCCTCTGCAATCAACACCAGATCATCAGCATACAACATCTCCCATGGAAGTCCATTTCTGAAGCCATGTGAAAGGGCTTCATGTACCATGATAAACTACAAGGGGCTCAAAACTGACCCCTGGTGCACACCATCATTCACGGAAAACTCATCACTCAAATCTCCGTTCACCCTTACCTGGGTGTGAGCACCCACATACATGGCCATAACTACTCTAACCAGCCATTCCTCGATCCCAGACTTTCTCACTGCCCACTTCACCACCTCCCTATGGACTCTGTCAAAAGCCTTCTCCAAATCAACAAAAACAAAGTAGAGTTCACTTTTCTTTCCTATATATTTTTCCTGAAGCTGTCAAACAATGTATATGGCATCAGTGGTCCACCTGCCTGGCATACACCCAAACTGCATCTCATCAGTATTCACTCATTCTCTGATCATACCTTTTAGAACTCTCTCCAATACCTTCATTATCTGATCTAAAGGCTTTATGTCTCAATAATTTCCTCTTTCCAGGGCATCACCCTTCCCTTTGTACAGATTTACAATTCCACTCTTCAGCCAATCATCTGGGACAACACACTCATATATAATCATATTTATAAAGTCAGTGACTAACCTCATTCCCATATCTCCTGAGGCTTTCAACATTTTACTTAAAATTTTATTATCCATCAAACTGTGTTAGGTGACATGAGCCAATATATGGTATATCATCATTTACATGAAGGGCTCCCCCTTCTACATGTTTACCTCAATGACAGGAACATAAAGAATATACAGATATCCTGTTCAGTTACAGTCTTCCCCATATCATTCTTTAACCCCTTAACCGCGGGGCGTCACTTTCGTGACGCTTGGGAGCAAGGGATCATACCGCGGGGCGTCGCTTTTGTGATTCTGTGTTATTTTGAATTCACCCGGGATTCCAAGTGGGGGCTTGTATCATCTATCAGTACTGCCAATGTCCAACACTAGTCAGCACTCCTAATCTCATCTGTACTCCCATCCATTGTTGACAATTTAGCCATTTCTCTCCATTCTTGACTCCCCTCCCTACCCCTCCTCCATTACCCTATCCTCTCGCCTGCCCGGCCATGCTACGCTAAGTAAATCTTCCCTGGAATTTTTCACTGATTTCATCCATTGAAATAAGCCCTATGCCCTATTCTTATACAAAATAATATATACAAGAAAGAAATACGGTAAGTGAGAGTGCCATACACCTGGAATTGGCTAATTATCACCTGACAACACCTCACGTGCACTCGTTCGCTAAAGTTCGCTGTTTATTTCCCCTTGAAATATGCTGTATAATCTATTTTCGTAATAAATATACATATAAGGAGGGAAGGGAGAAGCCTAAGTGATATTTACATTCACCTGGAACTACCTAATTTATAATGTATTGTCTAGATTTCCTGCCAATCATTTCACTGCTATATATAGCTGTGTCAAGAGGCTAAGTTGGTAGTAATGAATTTCCCTAGGTAGGCCACCACCTCGGCCCACCCTTATCAGTTCACTCTCATCTTCCAACGTGGAGGTACGTCAGTTCGCTCTTGCTAGCTTCAGGGACTTTTCACCCCCATGCAAAGGGCCCTGTGACCTTTACCCCCTACTAAACCTCGTGTGGAAAGAGGTAAAGGGCTGACAATTGATAAAAGAGTGACTACAATCTTTCTATTGAGTAAAACAGTGCAAATGGAATTGTAAATACTGTAATGTGTAAATAATGTGTAAACAGCAAGTGAAAGTAATGAATGTAAATATACGTGAACAGTGGAAAATAGTTTTATAAGTTACTTCAAGTGACAGTGCATAACACAGTGTAAATAAAATAGAAATGTAAATAATGTAAATAAAATAGAGAACGTATATAGAAATGTAAATGAGTAGTAGTAGTATAAGAATACGAGTATATACCCTAGGAGTAATGAAAGTGAAAGTTTCACTCCAGCATGTCTGAATACTATAAGTTATGAGAGTGAAGGTGAAAGTGACATTCACTCTCAATGCTAGTATACAGGACGAGAAAGTGAATGCCACGTATTTTACTG
This sequence comes from Coenobita brevimanus, assembly GCF_032717465.1. NCBI lineage: Eukaryota > Metazoa > Arthropoda > Malacostraca > Decapoda > Coenobitidae > Coenobita > Coenobita brevimanus. The sequence goes on from NC_137013.1 coordinate 30,096,474, forward strand.
AGAGAAATTGAATCCCTACAGTGACAATAAACTAATACTACTGAAGGAAACTTATGGATAATGACTGTAGATATATATAAGTGTTATATAGTAATAGAAATATAAAGTGTGAGGGGTTTTATGAATAATAAATGACAGAGTACCAAGAGCGAACTAGCGCAAGTGCGACGGTCAGACGCTCTCGTAATTTTCATTGCTTTCACAGTGTTTTTTTTTTTGGAGTATGGATCCCAAACTACTTGAAAATCATAGAGTAGTGTTTATAGTGTTAATATCTGGCTGTGGTAATCATATTACGGGTTCTGGCTGTGGTAATCATATTACGGGTTGTCGGGAAGTGTAAAGTGGAGACTTCATTACCCAACTTCAGAGGTCTCCACAAGTCCTACGGTAACCAACGAAGGCTCAACAAACATTCCAGGAGAAAGCTGAAGGTATGTGCCATAAGCATATGTAATTTTAATATTCTAGGACTAATAACTGATTTTTGGCAAATATTTTTTGAGAGTCTGTCGGAGCCTGAATAACCCCGCGGCACACGCAAAACATTGGTTAACATGCCCGTGGTGTAGGGGTTAAGAGGTCGTGATGAAGAAGGACACTTTCACGTTGTGACACTGAAAAAACTGGATGGCTCCTCTTCCTGGTTATACAAACATCTCACAACTCCCTCTACATCCCTCGAAAGGAGGAGGATGGACTGCAGGAGAGGCGCAACTTCAGTGTGTAGTCCACCAGGTTCGTGTCCAGATAAGCCTGGGGCTACAACAATTCTTCAAGTTGCTGAGAGTCAAAATGATAATAACACACTGCAACACAACCCCATTACTATGGCGCAACTTTCTGAGGGCATTTCCAATAGGATATGGCATATCTTTCAGAATCCCATCATTGAGCTCAAAATTTGCACATCATCCAATGGTACTAAACTTCAGCCTATGCTTGCTGAGTGGGCATGGGAGGGTGGTGAGGCCTCTGTCTCACACTTCTTAGGTAGTCAGTAAAATGTGGCATCATCCTCATAACAACCATAATAATCTATCTATCTATCTATCTATCTATTGCCAGACGCCTCAATCCCGTTTGGGGTGGCCACAAACAAATCGCCTCCAAGTCGCCCTGTCCCCCGCCATTTCACTGCCCTGCTCCCAACTCACACCCCCCTCTCTCATATACCTCTCCACCCCATCCCTCCATCTCATCCTTGGCCTCCCCTCCCTCTTCCCCCTCCACCTCACTCACATACACTCTCTTCGTCAGTCTTTCGCCCTCCATCCTCTCCACATGGCCAAACCACCTCAGTGTGTTCCTCATAACGCTTCCTATCACATCCACATCCACACCACAACGCTCCTTTATATCCTCATTCGCCAGCCTGTCTCTCCACGTGACTCCACAGGCTCCTCTTAAATAACTCATTTCCACTGCTCTCACTCTTGACTTGTGTCCTTCCAACAATGTCCAAGCTTCACTTCCGTACGTTAGAGTTGGTATCACAATACTGTCATGTAGTAACTTTTTCACTTCCATGCTCACTTCCCTGTTTCTTATCACTGCTTTCAAGGAACCAGCAACCTTTCTTCCCTGCTGTACCCTTTCAAGCACTTCACACTCCAAACCTCCATCCTTACTCATCACACTACCCAAATACTTAAACGTACTCACATTTTCCAATTCCTCACCATCTAACCTTGCTGTACATTCACTAACTTCACCTCTCTCAAAGACCATCACTTTACTCTTCCCTACATTCACCTTTAGGTTCCGTTTCTTACACTCTCTCAAACTCATCCACCAAGCCTTGCAGCTCCCCTTCGCCTTCACTCAACAACACAGTATCATCTGCAAACAACAGTACAGGGAGTTTCCAAACACTATCCTCTCTCACCAGGGCCACTCCAACATCCACTACCCTACCTTGTACCTCTTTTATTACCCCATCCATGTACAGATTGAACAACCATGGAGACATGACACATCCTTGTTTCAAACCAACTTTCAAAGAGAAAAATTCACTTAGTTCACCATCCACACGCACTGCAGCCTTCGCACCATCGTACATACTCTTCACAGCATTCAACAACTTCCCATCTACTCCATATATTCTTAACACTTTCCACAATCCTTGTCTATCCACCCTGTCATATGCTTTCTCCAAATCCATGAAAGCCGCATACAACTTCTTTCCCTTCTAGAAACTTTTCCACTAAAGATCTAAGAATGAATATCTGATCTACACAACCTCTTCCCTTCCTAAAGCCTCCTGTTCTTCTCCAACTAATTTCTCTGTTCTTTCTCTAACTCTGTCTATAAGTATCCTACCATACACTTTTCCTATTATACTAAGAAGACAAATGCCCCTATGATTACCACACACTTCTTTTTTCCCCTTTTCCTTTGTACAAGGGAATAATTATACCTGACTTCCAATCCTCCGGGACTCTACCTTCCTCCCAGGCCAATCTGCACATCTTCCACATCCATTCTACTACTATCTCTCCCCCATGCTTCAGCATTTCACCACACACTCCATCAATTCCTGGGGCTTTCCCCGATTTAACTTTCTTCATTGCTTCCACAACTTCTATCCTACTGATTTCTTCCTGTCTTCTCACCTCCCTCCTTCTCCCAGCCATTCCCCAGCCACTTATACTTGCATTACTTCCATCCTCTATGTTCAACAATTCCTTAAAGTGTTCTCTCCATCTGCTCACTTTTTCTCCCTTCTCCACTAATAATCTACCATTTTTATCTTTCACTCCCCTGCTAACTTCACTTCCACCCTGTCTTACTCTTTTCACTTCTCTCCAGAACATTTTCTTACAGTCCCTCCACTTTGCACTCAAATTCCTTCCAAATTCCTCATCCACTCTCCTCTTACTCTCTCTTACTAATCTTTTCACCTCTCTCTTCCTTTCCACATACAACTCTCTCTTCCGCTCTCAACTTCTTCCACGCCCCTATTTCTCACCCATTCATTGTATGCTTTCTTCTTTTTGTGCCACAGCCTGTTTCACCTCTTCAGTCCACCACGCTGTTCCTTGTACCCCCCTCCGCCTTCTCTTCCTTCCACACACCACATCACATGCTGCACATATTTCTTCTGTAAATATCTTACACACACCTTCCACATCTCCCATCTGCTCCAATTCATATTTGCCCAATCGTTCCTCCACTTCTCTCTTATACTCTGCCTTTTTCTCATCCTCTTGTAACTTTTCCACTCTCCTTGCAACTACTCCTTCCTCTCGTCTTTCCCTTCTTCTATTCCTCCATCTCACTTGCATCCTAATTCTGGCCACCACCAAGTAGTGGTCAGAAAGTCCACTCCCCCAACCTCTATACACTCTTGCATCCTTTACACATCTTTGCATCCTTTCATCCACACACACATAATCAATCATTGCCTTCCTTTCATTCAGTTCACCACCCACCCTTCTCATCACTCGCCATGTATACCTGTGGATCATTTTATGCCTGAAGAGGGTATTGGCTATCACCAACCCCTCCCAGCACAAATGTCCACTAACGCACTCCCATTCTCATCTATCTCGGCAGGCACACCCCACTCACCAACTATTCCATCCACCTTCACATTCCCAACTTTACCATTCATATCACCAATCAAAAACACTCTCTCATTCCTTCCAAACTTTTCCATGCACATTTCCACATTTGTCCAGAACTCTTCTCTCACTCTTCTAGCACGATCTTGCGTTGGCGCATACGCACACACAATCGCCCACATTTGTATTCCAACTTTCAACTTTACCCACACAATCCTTGACCCAACTGATCCATACTGTCTTATGCTCTTCTTCCATCTTTTACTCACAACTATACACACTCCTTCCTTTGCCCTCTCATTCTCATCTACTCCTGCACATATACCCCATCCATACTCCCATTCTCTCACACTTTCTCCCTACCATTTTGTTTCAGTTATTCCACATACATCCACTTTCGCACCCTCAAGCACCTGGACAATCTCTCTCTCTTTCACCTCATCATTCGCTCCTCTTACATTCCATGTACTCATTACCAAGTCCTTTGTCCGGTCCTGGGTCGTCATCGTTTGGTCAGTCCTTGTCCGAGGCTTCTTGTTTGTTTTTTTAGTTAGTTGTTTTCCGGGGAGGGGCACTAACCCTCCGCCAACCCTTTTAGTCGCCTTTTACGACAAGCAGGGATACTGGGGGAGTATTCTTGAAAACCCCCCTACCCCCATCATATATATATATATATATATATATATATATATTTGAAAAAATTAACCGCCACATCTACCATCCACACATCTGATATAAAGGGACCATTACACCCCAGAATGTGTCATGTCCCTTGAGGAAATGAGTTGCACCTCTGCCAAGTTATGGTGTATTGAACATACTGCTGAATAAGCATCCAATGACCAAATACAACATAAATCTCCACAAAGTTAACGTGGAAAAACTATGACATCCATTTACCTGATAACATTTACCTGATAATGTATTTAACAAATATCTGCCAAGTTAATAATGGTAAACTATAACATCCACACGCCTGATATGACATAAATCTCTGTTAGTTCAAGTGGCCAAACTATAATATCCACTGAGATGATAATATATGACCGAATCTCTGACAAGTTAATATGGATGAACTACTGCATCCACTGACCAGATATGACATAACTCACCATCAAGTTAAGGAGGATGGACAACTGAATATGTATCCACTGACCTGACGAAACATAAATATCTGCCAAGCTAAAGTAAATGAACTACAGCATCCACATACCTGATATAACATGGACCATTTCACTCCAGATGGTGTCAAGCCCCCTGAAGGGACCACAGGCACGGGAAGGCATGATCTCCGCAATGGAGTAGCCAACAGGGATGATGGTGGCAATGAAGGACACCAGGAGGACAGTGATGAAGAGTGCATTGGAGCGGGAGGTGCGGTACAGTTGGGATGATTGACTGCTGTTTACACTGCAGTCGAAGTACTTGATGTAGAAGAGAAGTACTGTCCATGGGAAGAAGAGGACAAAAAACAAACTCATCATAGGCTGACAGAAAAAAAGTGATAATCTAACCTAATCTATCCTGGAAATTTACTTAACCTAATCTGACCCAAACATACTATGCTAACCTAACACTGACCTTCCCATGGGAAAAAAAAAAAAAAAAAAAAAAAAAAAAAAAATGGTGTGGAATGGTAAATTTGTATCTTATCATATATAAAGGCTTCAACATGCTTGAATGCATCTGCTTTGGTCACCTAACGATGGCTCTCCATACTGCTCAACCTCTGGCAACCTTCCTATTCAGTCCCTTATCCATGAGGTCACACTCTTGACCTTGTCTCATGTCTTTTTCGATCTGCTTCTCACAACCCTAACCCTCGACTTTCACACTTCTCACCTTCTGCACCCAACTGCCATCCTCCATCCTCTCAACATGCCTAACTCATCTCAATCTACCCTTCCTCACCACAACAACAATACATTCCAGTCCCATCCTTCCTTTCAACTCTTCAATCACAATCCCAGCGCCCCCAGGCCTCGAGTTCAAGGATGCACTACATGTCCATCTACATAACTGTCATTTCTGTAGTTTAAGCCTACAAATATCCTCCTTCATTACTGCCCTAACAAATGCCACATAAAAAGATCCCTTAGCATGGAGGGAGAGCCCTCTCATAGTTCAGAGAGGCAAGAGCTCCCTGAACTTCCTCCACCCACTCCTTACCCTAGCCACAGAGTTCCAACCCCACCTCCAGTGCATAACATGTCCCACAAATAACAAAACTCCTTTACACATTCAAGAGACTCTCTAAACAAAATCAATCCTTTCACACCTGACACTCTCTACACGCTCTCTGACACATCACACACACAAAATCAGCATTATTTCACAGTCTACCTATAATACAACTACTGTACATTTATTATGCATCCACATGACACAAGCACTGCATAAGATGAAGTTACTACCAACACCCTTATGGCAAAACTGCACATGACCACACTCCCTCTGCTCTGACAGTACAGTGGGCTCGCACAGTGCGCGAGAGATTGGGCGGTGCACGAGCTCGCGCACTGGGAATTCGCGTACTAGGAATACATAATCTTATGGGAATAATTACATATGGGCGGTACCCCCTCATACCTGGACATTTTTTGGCCCTTACAGACATAATAAAGGTCATATGTTTCAGACATTGTACTAAAGCTATAGCTACAATAACAAAAATATGGGTAGCCACCCTAACAACAGTAGACAACAGGCCTGATGACCTTAAATAACAGGGGTTCCGAGGCGCGGCAACACTTACAGCGCCGCACTCCCCACCGCACCAACACTTCCCTCTGCAGACTCCTCTTGATCACCTTCCCCAGGAGCATCAAAGTCACTCACTTCGGCCATAAACCCTTCAAAGTTCAATGCTGACACTTCTGACATTGCATCCTCTTCATCCTCAACAGGAACAGAAGCAGACGATGTCGATGGTTCTGCTATTTCACCAACTTGAGCCCGCTGTGTGTAGCTTGTTATGAGCATCTGTCTTCTCCTGTTTATTTCTTCCCTGTTCCTGTCTGTGTAGAAATGGAAGAGTTTGTCGATACCAACCAGAAGTTCCTCCGTTCTTAGGTTGCTCACTTCCTGTTCCTTCACCTCTTCCTTGAGCTTATCCACGGCAGCAAGGGTCTTGCTAATGTTTGACATAAACAGCTCAGTCCTGCCTTCCATCATGCTAGGCTGCTCAACTTGACTCTGTCTGGCGCATCAACATGACGACACGTGACGCGCTCTATGAGGGGTGGTTGCGCACTAGTAGAAAATGGCATTTTTGAGCCACTCCCTGCCTCTGCCTCGTGTTCTGTGCGGTAAACTCGCGCATTAAAGGGTTTTTGGTTATGATTTTTGGTCACTCGCGCACAAGGTGAATCGTGCACTGCGGTGACGCACACTGTGCGAGCCCACTGTACTTCCACCAGCCCTAGATATAATCCATCCATCCATCTATCATCCCATCCCATGTTGCCCCACAAGAAGCATAGAAGCCCGGGGCTAGGCAAGTTGGTCCTGACAATTAAGATGAGAGTGACCAGCCTCGCTCATCCATGAGTGGCATTACATGAGCAATAAACCCCAACCATCCCTTGGATGTAAACCTGCACCAGCTCAATCTGATTGGAGCGCCTTAACTGCTCACTAAACAACCAGGTGCCATATTTTGGTTATATGGTTACCACCCAGCATAGTAAATGGTTTCCTGGTGTACTGGAAGCCATCTGGCTTGTCACTCAGTGTAGAGTCACCCACAGGCAGGAGGAAGAGGAAAGAATGAAGGAAAGAAAAGCAGAAGAGGGAGTGTAAAGTCACCTGCAGGCTGAAGGAAGAGGAAAGAATGAAGGAAAGACAGAAGAGGAAGGAAGGAAGAGAGGAAAGGGCAGACACCCAAAGCAGCACTACACTGAGTGAATGGATAGTCAGCACCCCCACCTACCAGGTACTAGATATAATCACTCTTGTTTTATCCACATTTCCTTTCAGTTCCTTGTGACCCATCTTTCCACTTCCTAAACCTTTCCTCCACCTCCCTTTTATTTTCTACAGTCAACACCAAGTCATCAGCATACCACTCCCAAGAGACACCCATTTCTGAAGCCACACGAGAGCTTTAAGCACCATGAAAAACAATTAGGAGCTCAAGACTGATCTCTGATGCATGCCGACATTCAGAGAAAACACGTCACTCCTACCTCCACTCACTTTCATTTAGGTGCGAACACCCACATACACAGAAATAACCACTCTAACCAGCCTCTCCTTCATCCCAAGCTTTCTCACTGCCCACCTCACCACCTCCCTAGGGACTCTGTCAAATGCCTTCCCCAAATCAATAAAAACAAAGAACAGCTCCCTTTTCTGTACTAAATACTTTTCCTGAAGCTGCTGGATAATAACCATGATATCAATGGTCCCTTTGCCTGGCATACCCTCAAACTGCATCTCATCATTATTCAGTCTTTTCCTTATCACAACTCCTTGGACTCTCTCTATTACCTTTATTATCTGGTCCAAAAGCTTATCCCTTTATAATGTCCCCTTTCTAGGGCATCACCTTAGGAAAGGAAATCTATGAAGGCATTAACCCTTTAACCACGGGTGTCATCTCAGAATGACATTGCAAAAACTGGACCAAACCGTGGGTGTCATTCTGGAATGTTTGTGAATATTTTGAATACCGCGCATTTTTTCCACGCCCCAATTGTTTCAAGGGAGAGTAGCTATTAAGTTCTTTCACTCCAGCCGACCCCCACCTCCCTTCTCCCACCCCCCGGGCCCCCACCTCCCACTCCCCAGGCCCCCCACCCCACCTCTGACCAAACACGCATCAGTATCTGTCCAGCTGTGTGAGTGACAACACCGCTGATGTGGCAGTGAAGTGCGGGCAATTACAGTGCCTTTTACCTGCCTCAGTGAACACAGAGTGGGTGTTTATCGTATGTGCAGTGTTCATATATGTTTATAGTATTATTATCAGAATGAGGTTGGCATTTGGTAATGGTGTGTGAGCGAAAAATAGTGATTTTAGATCGCTCACTTCTAATGGCACTGCCCATCCAGTGACAGTCAACGAAATCATGAAACCTACATCATTGCAAAGCCGAAGGCTAGTACTTTCTAATGGTACCTTGTTTTTCGCTCTAGATTTATTCTGTGCAGAGTTATTAAGGTTTAAAGTTTGTTTACATTTTGGCTGGAACCCCCCCCCGGGGGGGGGGGCCAGTCGGGTCAAAACAATGCCCACGGTTAAAGGGTTAATAAGAAGCAGAGGTCTGAGTGTGGTGGATGAGAGGCACATGAAGAAGTTTTAATGCCTCCTCTAACGTTCATGGTGTAGCATGAAAAAAGAGGGTCAAAAGTAAGAGCTGTGAAAATGGGACTGTTGGTGGATTGTTTGTGCAGTGAGGTATGGCATGAAAATATAATATATGGTAAAAAGTAAGAGCAGTGGAGATGAGCCTGTTGGGGATTGTGTGTGGAGTCAGGAAAGTCAACAGAATAAGGAATAATGTGATTTGTGAAAGATGTGGAGTAAGAAAGTCTGTGGACACCAGATCTGAAGAGAGTGTGCTTAAATGATATGGTCATGTGGAGAGAATCAGTGTGAAAAGAGTGGTGAGCTAGCTTGAGGGTGGGATTAGACATACACCAAGAACAGGGTGGATAGATATGGTATATGGTAATTAAGTGTGTAAGAAAGACAGGTATGGACACTGTTGAGGCTAGAGAAATGATAACAGATCAAGCTAACTAGATGAATTTTGTGAAGAGGAGTGTATGGTCAAGGTTTGGAACCACATTTTAACTTGACAGTTGCAGGTTGACTGTCAGACAGGTGAACACAAAGCTATGTGCAGAATAAGACTTGAATTATCAAGTGAAGCCACAATTCCAGGGACCAGAAATGGAAAGTGAATGGGAGTGTAGCCTGATTGGACATGTTCTGATTAGCATCTCACTCTAATAGTTCTTTGTGGGTCTCTGGATCCTTGCTCACTCCTATCCTAAGGTGGGAAGGAGGTCTAGATGATGATGATGATGATGATGATGATGATGATGATGATGATGATGATAATGATGATAACTAATGACGATCACTGATTATTAAGAGTGACGATGAAGATGATGATGATGATGATGATGAGGACCTATGTATCCCTGCCATCCATCAACTCACCAAGCTTAACACAGGTGATCGCAGGCAACAGTGGAGAGTAAAACATGCCGAGCCAGCACAGTGTCTGCCCATACACAATGTCCAGCACGTGTTTTGGGATGACAAACTCAATGTCCCCGATTGCTGACCCTATGCGGCCACCTCGCAGAATCTTGTGGCCGATGCACTTGCGGGGAAAGTTGACAAGGAAGGTGGATGTGAACATGACCAGAAGATCCAGGATGGTTAGTTTATACAGCTGCTGACCCACATACGTCTCCCAGCACAATGGCTGTTTACACTCCTCACTGTCTGGGCTGGATGCATAAAATAAGTTAGTTAAGAGACTGCTGACTCCAAGGGGGGAAAAAAAAAAATCAAAAATTGGATTAAATTATCTGGTACTTTAACAGTAAGAATACAATACAAAATACAGTACTTAACTGTAGTGAAAGGCACACTATGCCTCTTACAACATGACTGACTTTTTCATGACATCACTCTTTAATAAAAAATTAATTATTTACAGAAATGAATAGATATATTAAAACACATGAAAATAATACCATTTAATGAAAATCTGGCTAAAGTTTGGACAGACATATCCTCAGACACAAGATGAAAATAATTACATTTAATGAAAATCTGGCTAAAGTTTGGACAGACATATCCTCAGATGTTGAGATGTTTTTAGTCAGCTGGCACAGATCAGAGCAAGGTAGAGGAGTACTATCACGTGAACTCATTAACTGTAAACTGTGAAACTTATAAATAAGCTATTATTCTCACTATATGCAGAAAAATGAAAATGATAAAAATAATGACCACAGCAGAATCTCAAAATTAGACACCATTTGGCACCCAGTACTGTAAACACCTCACAAAATTCATCATCTAAATTTAAATGGACTTCTTATGGACAGAAATAAGCTGGAACCAAAAGTTATCAGTAACAACACAAACATTATTTTACAGGTACTTTTATGGCAAATGCTCAAACGAAGTTGCTTCCATTTGCCACCTCTTCATGCCGCACCATTTCCCGTGCTACATGGACATATGGTAGTGCTCATGACGACTGTCACTTTACCATGTTGCAGAACTTCTGCAAATCAAAAGTCTTTTATTCCACTCTTTGGAACTCGCTTTCCCAGAACAGTTTCCCCCCAAACTTCAACCTACAGCAGTTGAAGTCCAACTGTTACAGTTTTTGTATGGATGGAGGGCACCTATAATCTGGTGTATGGATTATTTTTTATTTGTTTTTCCTTCCTCTCTCATCTTCTGTAAAAAAATATAAAAAAAGAAAAAATAAATAGATAAAATAAAATAAAGGCTATTCTGTTTATTTTTCTTGACTTACTTCTTCCTCTGAACAAGAAAAGAAACTGAACAAAACTGTAACATACCTATACTGTATTACATAAACAGTAAACAACAGTTAAAACACCAACCAGAGAGAAAGAAATGACTAGCTTGAGTGGTTGCAGAGAAAAGAGGTCAGTGAGGCATGTTGGATGAACTAGGCCCATCTAAGGCCAAATCATCAAAATCAAAGCCCTCAAGGTCAAAATCGGCACCTAAGATCTCCACATTAGTTGTATCTGCATCTTCCACGTTACCACCCACATCATCAGATGTGATATTTTCAAGGACAGCAAACACTAGCTGGTGGTGGTGAAAAAAAAAAGCTTCTAGTTTTGGCCTGTTGTTTCTCATGGACTTTTTGGTTGTATGCATTCATGAAGGCTTGTTTAATTTTGTCATGCCTGGATAGTATTTTCTCCAACCATTGTGAGTCATGGATGTAAGCCTCGATGGTAGCAGATCTTGCCAGCCACATACACATTTCGACATGTCAGTTGACAAAGGCTTGGCATGCACAGTTTGTAGAACTTACTCTTCACTACCACTTCACCCTCAGTTATGTCTTGGATATTTTCTGTTGAGTCGAACGCAGTAAGCTCTTACACAGACATCTCATTCACCACAGATAACTTACAACTGATCCTCCTGATAGATGCTATGGTAGTGACCACCACTTCCCTTTGACCTATCTGGCTACCTTCAACCTTGATATGCAGGAAGAGCTTGGTCCACCCATGGGTGACTGTTGCAACACTGATCTCTTCTCATGCATCATCCATAGCATCAATAGCACTGTCAGTGTTGAAAGCCCTCCAAAACAGCTGCACAGTTCTTACAGGAGCGGCAGACAGGCTTGGGGCAGTCCATGGACCTGGAGCAGAGGGCTGCCCCTCACTCTCATTGTCACTCTCCTCAGCAATTTCTTGCAATTCTTTCTGGCTGTCAGTTTCTTGCGACAAACAATTGTGGACTGTTTTGCAGAAGAGCAACTTGACATCTGCAATGACCTCCTTTTCAAATGGTTGGATCACTGAGGTGGTATTAGGTGACAAAAAACAAACTTGGACATCTGGGTGGCAATGTTCAATAAAGTGCACAGCCTGATGCATTATCAATAAATAAAATAACTTTACTAATGTGACACTTGCAGCGATGGTTTGCATTTGGTACAGATAGCTTGTCAAACCATTCATGAGACGGCTTTTCATCCATATATCTTTTTTGGTCATTTCTCAATACACATTATGTTTCTTCATGTCCATATTCTTACATGGTCTTGTCCTTTTGAACTTTTGGATCACAAATAGCTTCATTTTGTGGCTACCGGTTGCACTGTGTGTAAATGACACACTGAACCTATCCCTGGACAATTTCACACTTTTTGCCTGTTTCTTGGTTTTTCGGCACTTAAGTGCATGTTGGGGACTTTTTGCAATAAAATCTCATCTCACTGCAGCTGTACACTTGTTCATATGAGCAGCCACCATCCTCCACTATTATTTTTGTACTTTGTGGAAATGCATCCACATCGGCATGATTAGCAGAACCAATTTCACCTTGATAAATTGAATGTTTCACTTCACAACACTTATAATTTGCAAGCCAGCCAGGAGATGCCTTAATGGTGAGGAAGACTGATTTTTTTTTTCTTGCATACAGCATCAAAAAATCTTAACAGCCTTGGTTCACAGTTGAGGACCTGAAATGCTAACATATTCCTTAGAGCTCTGGGTAACCCACCATGTTAAATAAACCATCTTAATGGCAATAATTATTTGCCAAAACCTTCCTGCATCACTGCTCATTTTCTTAATTGTTCTAAAATACTTCTTTGTAATGCTCACTAGTTGCTTCACTTGCACCTTTATCTGTTTCGGTGTTCTGATTGTGCTCTCAAGCGCATCAGTTAATCATTTTATTTCACCAGATGACTTTCCCTTTTCCAGGTATTCTACAATCTTTGCTTTCTCTATTTAACTGTACTTGGTATACTTCTGTCCTACACTTTTTTATTTTCCCCCACAGGTTTTGAAGGCCCTGGACACTCAAGCAAGTCCCCAGCAGTACTATCTTGACCCACACAACTGGAAATGTTCACATTTGCCATAACTAGGGCATGAATGTATCGTTTAAACTCGTGACCCACACACTGGACAATGGATGATATGTGGATTTGTTTGAAACCACATGGCATGAAGTAAAAGATGGCACAGTAAGTGTTTCAAAATGGCTTAACCCCTTAACCGCGGGGCGTCACTTTTGTGACGCTTGGGAGCAAGGGATCAAACTGCGGGGCGTCACTTTTGCAATTCTGTGTTATTTTGAATTTGCCCGGGCTTTCAAGTGGTAGCTTGTATCATCTATCAGTACTGCCAATGTCCAACACTAGTCAGCACTCCTAATCTCATCTGTACTCCCATCCATTGTTGACAATTTAGCCATTTCTCCCCATTCTTGACTCCCCTCCCTACCTTCCCTCCATTACCCTCTCCTCTCACCTGCCCGGCCATGCTACGCTAAGTAAATCTTCCCTGGAATTTTCCACTGATTTCATCCATTGAAATAAGCCCTATTCTCTATTCTTATACCAAATAATATATACCAAAAAGAAATAAGGTAAGTGAGAGTGCCATACACCTGGAATTGGCTAATTATCATCTGACAACACCTCACGTGCACTCGTTCGCTAATTTTCGCTGTTTATTTCCCCTTGAAATATGCCGTATAATCTATTCTCGTACTAAAAACATATATAAGGAGGGAAGGGAGAAGCCTAAGTGATATTTACATTCACCTGGAACTACCTAATTTATAATGTATTGTCTAGATTTCCTGCCAATCATTTCACTGTTATATATTAGCAGCTGTCAAGAGGCTGATGTTGGCAGTAATGCATTTCCCTAGGTAGGCCACCCCTGCCCATCCCTATCAGTTCACTGTCATCTTCCAAGGTGAAGGTACGTCTGTTTGCTCCTGCTAACTTCTGCCGCTTTTTACCCCCATGCAAAGGGCCCTGTGACCTTTACCCCCTACTAAACCACGTGTGGAAAGAGGTAAAGGGCTGACAATTGAAAGAGAGTGACTACAATCTTTCTGTTGAGTAAAACAGTGCAAGTGGAATTGTAAATAATGTGTAAACAGCAAGTGAAAGTAATGAATGTAAATATAAGTGAACAGTGGAAAATAGTTTTATAGTTACTTCCAGTGACAGTGCATAACACAATGTAAGTAAAACAGAAATGTAAATAATGTAAATAAAATAGAGAACGTAAATAGAAATGTAAATGAGTAGTATTATATGAATACGAGTATATATACTAGGAGTAATGAAAGTGAAAGTTTCACTCTAGCATGTATGAATACTATGAGTTATAAGAGTGAAGGTGAAAGTGACATTCACTCTCAATGCTAGTATACAGGACAAGAAAGTGAATGCTACGTATTTTACTGAAATATTTTGAATGCCTACAGTGACAATAAACTACTATTACTGAAGGAAATTTATGGATAAAGATTGTAGATATATATAAGTGTTATATAGTAATAGAAATATAAACTGTGAGTGTTTTTATGAATAATAAATGACAACACCAGCGGCAAACTTGCACAAGTGGGAAGGTCATACGCCCTCGTAATTTTCATTGCTTTCACAGTGGTTTTTTTTTTTGGAATATGGATTCCAAACTATTTGAGAATCATAGAATAGTGTTTCTAGTGATAATATCAGGCTGTGGTAATCATATTACGGGTTGTCAGAAAGTGTAAAGTGGAGACTTCGTTACCCAACTTCAGAGGTCTCCACAAGTCCTATGGTACTCGACAAAGGCTCAACAAACACCCCAGAAGAAAGCTGAAGGTATGTGCCATAAGCATATGTGATTTTAATGTTCTAGGACTAATAACTGATTTTTGGCAAATATTTTTAGAGAGTCTGTCAGAGCGCAAATATGCCCACAGGTGCTGCAAGAAAAAGCAAATCAAGCCCGCGGGAAAAAAAAAAAAAAATGGTGTGCCTTGCAACCAGCCATGGCCCACTCTGACTCATCAAAAAATGTGAGTCTGTGGTCATAAATTGCAAGCTGGTAGATATTTAATGCACCATCGAAAATCAAGCCGTCAGAATATAACCACATTAAATTTGCGATTCTGCTGAACATTATTGTACTCACTCTATGCAACCGCCTGGATCTGGGGCTGGGCATTGGCTGATGTGGTGGTAGACAGAGAAGAGAACCACCACCAGTGAGGTCAGGCGCAGGAACACTGTCGGTACCAGTGTAAACACCAGGATGCAATTAGGTGTATAGTGCTGCAGTTCTACCAGCATCCTGTGATAAAATAAGACAATGTAAGCACCAAGATGATGGGAGTGTAGAGCTTCAGTTCCACCAGCAACCTATAATCAGATAAGAAACAATCAAACTGGGGTGTATTGGTCGTTCCACCAGCATTCTGGAAAAAAAAAAAAAAGTAACAATCCCATTACTACCCCCTTCGAGGTGTAGAGGCCCAGGTCTACCACAGTCCAGTATATTAAAGGGTAAATGACCAGCCTACTTTCCATGATGGTATTACATGATCAAAAAACCTCCAGTCTCAAGCTGAGTATCAAACGGTGGTGTATATGCACAATCAAAAGCTGATTTATATCAGTATCTGTATCAGAGGGGAAAAATTACCTAATAATTGGAACTGTATTGAAATTGGTTGAGTAATGAAAAATAAGTTTTTGTTTCAATAGATGGTAGGTGGGAACACTCACCATCCACTCACTCGATGTAAGTGCTGCTTTGGGTGTCTGCCCTTTCCTCTCTTCCTTCCTTCCTCTTCTGTCTTTCTTCCCTTCACTCTTTTCTCTTCTTTCTGCCTATAGGTGACTTTACACTTCTGTCCTTCTTTCCTTCACTCTTTCCTCTTCTTTCTACCTATGGGTGACTCCACACTGAGTGACATGCCAAATGGTTTCCTGTACACCAGGAAACAATTGACTACACTGGGTGGTAACCATATAACCAAATTATGACACCTGGTGGTTCAGTCTGTAATTAAGGCGCTCCAACTGGATTGAGCCTTGAAGGTTTATCTCCAAGGGGTGGTTGGAGTTTATTGCTCACGTAAGGCCACTCATGGATGAGTGAGGCTGGTCACTCTCATCTTAAATGTCAGGACCAATTTGCCTAGCCTCAGGCTCCTATGCTCCTCATGGGGCAACATGGGATTGGATGATTGACAGATGGATGGATTTACTCAATGACCCTAGACTCTTATAAGCCTTCTAGCACTTACTTCTTCACCTTTTTAGGTGCAAACTATGGCTGGGCTGGAATGATGATTATTTTCCAAAAATATGGCTGTACAGTATTTCATATTCTGTTCACTGTCCTAATGGTACAATGCTTAAACTAAAACATACAGAATGTTTACAACATAACATTAAATATCACTGTGGTGAGAATGTAACTCAACACAAAAACTGTATCTAGACAGTAGTCTTCTGTCAAAGCACTGCACCAGATAAGGATGAACCAGCAAGTAGGGCAGCAAACTTACCACACACACAAACATGCAGCACACTAGCGGCGTTCCATCAATGGCATGACTTAAGCTTTATGTCTAGGCCACTTTCTATGGTACATGAGCTGTAAGCAGCTGCAGTTAAATTCTAATTAGAAATCAATCTCTATTGTTTCTTTTTTCTATTAATCTTCATTATACTGTATATTTTTTTAAAAACACTGATACACATAACTTAATTATTGCTGCCTTTCTTGGACCCTGAGGGAGTTTAGTGCTAAATTTGGTAGTTACCTGCAAATCTAGTTTTGTTTAGCTAACATGAAAGGAATATCTGCATTACTAATGCTGGTACTTTATAGAAATATGGTCAAACATATGAAACTACACAAATATCACTATTCCTTTAGCTTTTTATTTTTATTTTCATTTAAAAAGGCTATAGAATAATTACTGTACTATACCTTTATACTTTAAAAGATTATTAAGACATTGCTACTTAAGAGTAAGGAATGTCTTTGACACTGGCCAATCAACTTTTCATTTTCATGCTACACCAAAGTTTCACATCCACAAGTTTATGTCGGCACTAACACCTCCATGCTATCCTCTCAAAACCTTCATACTCAGATCCCTGTTTCTCAGCAAGATCTTCATTGCACCTGTGATCTTTCTTCCTTGAATAGCATTACTCCCAATTTCCCTTACATAATTACCTTCCTATTCTGTTACTGCACATTAGTACATAAACTCCCTTGCCAAATTAATCCCTTTCTGCTCAACAGTTTGTCACACTAGAAGAGTCACCTTTTTCTCAACAACAACCACTTTTCCCTTATCTATATACAGTAACCTCTCAACTAACGCGAGTTTAAACAGCGCGTTTTCATTTTAACACAAGCAAATATCTAAGGAGATATGTGTAACTAACTAGGGTTTATTGATTTAACGTGACTTCACACTTACGTGATGTTTTCAAATTAGCTGCACGCGCCTTGGACAGTCCCGAGCTGATAGACCGTCTCGGGGACGGTTTAATTTATCATCATCGTCATCATCATCCAATCCTGCATTGCCCCATGAGGAGTGTAGGAGCCCGGGGCGAGGCAGTTGGTCCCGACATTTAAGATGAGAGTGACCAGCCTCACTCATCCCTGGGTGGCATTACATGAGCAATCAACCCCAACCATCCCTTGAATATAAACCTTCACCGGCTCAATCTGACTGGAGCGCAATAATTACCTACTAAACCACCTGGCGCCAAAATTTGGTTATATGGTTACCACCCAGTGTAGTAAATGGTTTCCTGATGCACAGGAAACCATTTGGCTTGTCACTCAGTGTAGAGTCACCCACAGGCTGAAGGAAGTGGAAAGAATGAAGGAAAGAAAGACAGAAGCGGGAGTGTAAAGTCACCCGTAGGCAGAAGGACAAGGAAAGAATGAAGGAAAGAAAGACAGAAGAAAATGGAAGGAAAGAAGGATGGAGAGGAAAGGGCAGACACCCGAGAGCAGCACTACATCGAATGAGTGGATGGTGAGTGCCCCCACCTACCACAAGGTTTAATTTATTCAGTAAAATATATATATATATATATATATATATATTGTATCTGTTTCATTATGGTAAATTAAGTCTTTACATATCAGGACAGCAGAGCGAGGAGGGGGAGTGGTGGGAGGTGGGGGAGCGGGGTGAGGAGGGACAGCAGCAGACAACGAGTGATGTGTAGATGAAATGATGCTGTGTGTTGTTATTGTTTGTGACCTGCTTCCCGTAATGAAAACGTTGCTTTTGCCGCATTGTTTCTATGACCTACTAATGCATTCATAATGTTGAGGAACTTTCACAATGCCATGAAAGAAGCAAAACTGACAGAAAATCTACGTAAAAAATGAAAACAGAACTGTACTGTATGTACTTGGGGAAGTAAACAACGCTTCGGCTCACCTAGGGCTCAGATGTTGTTTACTTCTCGCCAAATGTACTGTTTTTGTTTTTTATGTGGATTTTCTTTCAAATTAATATTGTTGCTTTTAAGTTTTGAGTCTACCCAAATGGGTAGACTTTTCTAGAGTCCAGGAACGTAACCCCCAATATTACCATTGTTTCCTATGGGAAAATTATGTTTAAATAACACGTTTTTAGATTACGCGACCTCTCCAGGAACATAACCCTCGCATTATTTGAGAAGTTACTGTACAGTATAATTTCAATCCATGTCACTCTCAGACACCACAAAATTATAAACAACAGAACAAAGACCTTGTTCACTATGCACAATGAGCAATTAAACTACTATCTATCTATTGTTTCCTATGGGAAAATTATGTTTAAATAACACGTTTTTAGATTACGCGACCTCTCCAGGAACATAACCCTCGCATTATTTGAGAGGTTACTGTACAGTATAATTTCAATCCATGTCACTCTCAGACACCACAAAATTATAAACAACAGAACAAAGACCTTGTTCACTATGCACAATGAGCAATTAAACTACTATCTATCTATCTATCTATAGCCCGACGCCTTAATCCCGCAAAGGGTGGCCACAGACAAAACGCCTCCAAGTCACTCTGTCACCCACCATTTGACTACCCTCCCCCCAACTCACCCCCCCCTCCCTCATATACCTCTCAACTCCATCCCTCCACTTCATCTTCGGTCTACCCCTCCCTCTCCCTCCCTCCACCTCACCTACATACACCCTCTTAGTCAGTCTTTCATTCTCCATTCTCTCCACATGTCCAAACCACCTCAGTGTATTTCTCCTAATCTTCTCAACCACATCCACATCTACCCCACAACATTCCTTCACTTCTTCATTCGTCAACCTGTCCCTCCACGTCACTCCACATGCTCCTCTCAAGTAACTCATTTCCACTGCTCTCATTCTTGACTTGTTCCCCTCTTGCAAGGTCCACGCCTCGCTTCCATACGTCAGGGTAGGGATCACAATGCCATCATGCAGTGACTTCTTAACTTCCATACTCACCTCCCTATTTCTCATCACTGCTTTCAGTGTACCAACAACCTTCCTTCCCTGCTGTACCCTTTCACGTACTTCATCCCCCAAAGTTCCATCCTTACTCATCACACTACCCAAGTACTTGAATGCACTCACATTCTCCATATCCTCACCATCCAACCTCACTGCACACTCTGTGACTTCATTCCTCTCAAACACCATAACTTTACTTTTGTTTACATTAACTTTCAGCTTCCTCCTCCTACACACTGTCCCAAATTCATTCACCAAACCTTGCAACTCCCATTCATCTTCACTCAACAATACTGTATCATCAGCAAATAGCAACACAGGAAGCTTCCAAATCTCACCCTCATTCATTAGGGCCACCCCCACATCCACTGCCCTACCTTGCACCTCCTTTACAACCCCATCCATATATATATTAAACAGCCATGGAGACATCACACACCCCTGTTTCAGTCCCACACTGAGATCAAAGAACTCACTCAGCTCACCATCCACTCGCACCGTAGCCCTAGCTCCCTCGTACATACTCTTCACAGCACTCAACAATTTCCCCTCCACTCCATATATTCTTAATACCTTCCACATACCTTGCCTATCTATTCTGTCATAAGCTTTCTCCAAGTCCATGAAGGCAGCATACACTTTCCTTCCCTTCTCTAGATACTTCTCCACTAAACATCTTAGAACAAATATCTGATCTACACACCCTTTTCCCTTCCTAAATCCCCCTTGTTCTTCTCCAACTAGCTCCTCTGTCATATGCCTAACCCTATCAATGAGTATTCTACCATATATTTTACCAGTCACACTAAGAAGGCAAATACCCCTATGGTTACCACATATTTCTCTCTCCCCTTTTCCTTTGTACAAAGGAACAATTATACCTGATTTCTGGAACCCTTCCCTCTTCCCAAGCCAATCTACACAACTTCCATATCCACTCTACAACAATCTCACCCCCATACCTAAGCATTTCACCACACACTCCATCAATTCCTGGGGCCTTTCCCAGCTTAATCTTCTTCATCGCTTCCACTACTTCCGCCCTACTGATCTCTCCCTCTCTCCTCTCATCTCTTCTTCTCCCAGCCATTCCCCAACCACTTATACTCACACTGCTCTCACTCTCTACATTCAACAAATCCTCAAAGTGCTCCTTCCATCTCCTCAATTTCTCTCTCTTCTCCACCAACAATCTTTCCTATCTTTCACTCGCCTATTACTTCCCCTTTCACACTGCCTTACTTTCTTTACCTCCTTCCAAAACAATTTCTTACTCTCCCTCCATTTCACACTCAGATTCCTCCCAAACTCTTCATCCACTTTCTTCTTACTCTCCTTCACCAGTCTCTTAACCTCCCTTCTCCTGCTTACATATACCTCTCTCTTCTCTCTCTCATCTTCTCCCCTACCTCTACTCGCCAACCATTCATCATATGCCTTCTTCTTTTGTTCCACAGCTCATTTCACCTCATCATTCCACCATGCTGTCCCTTGCACACCCTTGCATCTCCTCCTCACTCCACAAACCGCCTCACACGCTGCGCCTATCTCTTCCGTGAATATCTTACATACGTCTTCCACCCCTTCCATCTGCTCTAGCTCATACCTTCCCAATCTTTCTTCCACTATGCTCTTATACTCTGTCATTTTCTCACTATCTTGCAATTTCTCCACTCTTCTCACAGGAACTGCTTCCTCCTGTCTTCCCCTTCGCCTCCTCAACCACTTTCTTTGCATCTTTACCTTGGCCATCACTAAGTGATGGTCCGAGACTTCATTCCCCCACCCTCTCCACACTCTTGCATCCAACACTTGTCTTCTCATTCGCTCATCCACACACACGTAGTCTATCATTGCCTTTCGTTCAACAAGTTCACCATCCATCCTCCTCATTACTCTCCATGTATACCGGTGGATCATCTTATGACGAAAGTAGGTGTTGGCTATTGCCAACCCCTTACAAGCACAGATGTCCACCAAAGCACTACCATTCCCATCTACTTCAGCTGGCACACCCCACTGACCAACCACTCCATCCACTCGTACATTCCCAACTTTGCCATTCATGTCTCCAATCAACAGCACTCTCTCGCTCCTCTCAAACTTGTCCATACATGCTTCTACTCTCGCCCAAAACTCATCTTTCACTCTTGCCACTCGATCCTCTGTTGGAGCATACACACATACAATTGCCCATGCTTGTATACCTACTTTCATCCTCACCCATACAATCCTTGCACCCACTGTTCCATACTCTCTTATATTCTCCTTCCACTTCTTGCTTATCATCAGACATACTCCCTCTCTTGCCCTCTCATTCTCACTGACTCCCGCACATATACCTACACCATATTCCCATTCTCTCACCCTTTCACCTTTCCATTTAGTTTCAGTCAATCCACATATATCCACTTTTGCATCCTCAAGCACCTGAACAATCTCTCTCTCTTTCACTTCATCATTCACTCCTCTCACATTCCATGTTCCCACCCTAAGAATTAAACTACACTATGACTACACTATCACTAAATAAGAATCTTGATACCATTATGATGATATATATGTTAGTCCTGACCTTAACAAGAAGGGCATGATGATGTTGAAAGTGATGATGACAACCGAGGGAAGATACTCATACAGCAGGATCATTAGTTCCTCCTCTTCACTCTTCTGTAAGTACACATATCAATATTTACAGTAATACTGTCATCATCATCTTAATTCTAATTACCACAAAAGAGATGCGGATGAGGCAGAATCCAGACGTGTGAAGTAAGTTCAGACACAAAGAAAAACACCAAAGTAGAACTATCACACTGCACATTCACTGAAATGGACCACACAATCATTTAAATATCATTCAAACCCTTGAACTAACTCACAATATTCTGTTAAAGCTCAGCTTTCAAGATGGAGAGCTGGCATTTTTTTGGCAAGTTAACTTTCCCATGAATGATCATGACAAATCATCATAACTACAGTACCATCACCATCGCTGACACCTTACTCCCTCTTGGGAACCTCCCAACAGGGGATCACAAAGAATCACCTCCAAGAAACTTGATCCTCATATGCATGTATCACACTCATTTTCTCCAACATTCCTTATCCTCTTCCTTCTCTCTCGCCAATATATTACTCCCCTCTCTTCTTCCATATCACATTAGGCCTGTCTCTATCAACATTACCCTGTGTCCTTTCAAAGACTCTTTGGCACTGTGTGTATGTGTACTCACTGTATATGTCCATACCATCTCAATGTATTTCTTTTTTCATAAAGCCAGTTCCATATCCCACTCCTGTATCCTAATCCAGGTAACTAGAATTTATTCCAGCTAATGCCAGATGATTCCATATACTGCAGCTAAAAGTGCATAATATGATTGTAGTATTAATACAGTAAAACCTCAATGTAACGGACTTCAATAAACTGGAATTAGTTTTTTTCGGACTCGAGGAGGTACCAGATGAAATTCCTATATATCGGAAAAAGTCTGATAAAGCCAGAAGCAGTCCGGACTGCCTGACCACTTCAGTTATGCTCACTACAATAAGGTAAATAAAAGACATGTTTACCAGTGTACAGTACAGTATTATTATATAGTGTATATGATTTTTTTCTCCCATCTTTCCTGTCAATTCTTATTGCTTTTCTTTCCTTTACAGGTGGCTTTACATTGAGTGACAAGCCAAATGGTTTCCTGTAAGCCAAGAAACCATTTACAACACTGGGGGGTATCCATATAACCAAACCATACGTGCCCCCTACGTGTTGGCAAGTGGGTTGGTGGAGGGTTAGCGCCCCTCCCCGTAAAACAAATAATTCACAGTCAAATGGCCACCCCTTACGGGATTATCGCATCTGGCAATAGATAGATAGATAGACAGATTAATGTTGTGCAGTTATAACACAGTACAGTACCGCAATGGTAGTCAAAACAGTTTAAGAACCATTCATGCGATCCGGATTAATGACTGATATATCGGAAAAAGTCCGGTTTAGCAGGGTGAAGTTTGGATGTTGCTTTTATCGGAATTTCGCATTTTTCAGAGTGGTTCGAGCCCCATTTAGTCCGTTATAGTGAGGTCTTACTGTACTGTTAACTTTAACCCTCTCACACCTGGCCAACTCTAGAACTGTACTCCATATGCCAGACAGTTTTATTTTGCTGAAATTCAGTCACAAGAAGCCTGAGAGTGTTAAAGTGAACAGAATACAGCAGACTAATGAAAACTGCCTTACCTCTGTTGTCTTCCTCAGTGTCTTGATCTGGTTAAAGGAGAAGATAGTGGCAAAGTAGATGGAGTATAAGAAAACACAGATCAGTGCAATTACCACCAGGATCACCAGCAGGCGCACCAGGTACAAACGACACCTGTACACAATTAAAAATTGTGTAAGTACAGTATTCCTGGGTGGGGCTGAAAACAGTACTGTATAGTACTTACTCACAACAGAAAATCCGATTTCCTACAACCTCCACTTATTTATTTATTTATTTTTTTTGTGCAACAGAAGGTTGTTGATATAACCTGTCCCTATACAATCAACAAATATCTGAAGAAATTTTTTTCTGGTGGACACATAAATGCTAAATTATTCATATAGCTCATAGTATCTACTGTTAAAGGTACTGTAGGATACTTATTACATGATAATCTCGTCTGTTATCATTAGGATTCTACAGTCCAAAATTTTCTGTTTATCAAGGCCTCTGAACCCAAGCATTCTGGATTTGAGAGTTTGTACTATACATGGTGAGCACAGGTAACACTGTCGTCACTGTCATCATCATCATCATCATCATCATCATCACACTGGCAACACTTGTACACTTATCATGCAGTACTGCTAGTGTCTGTTAAAGAACAGAGTAAATGAAAGATATGGGTATGATAAATATCAACATGCAGAGTATAAAAAAGTGAACTGCTAGTAATTCTACGTGGCTCTTTTCCATCACTGTACCTCTCCATCTCTGGGTGGTTACAGAACTCGTTATAAATGACACTCTTCTTCATGGTGGGGGCCTTGTTGATCTCTGTCTGTCTGTCTGTCTCTCTCTCTCTCTCTCTCTCTCTCTCTCTCTCTCTCTCTCTAAACTGTGCATCAGATCAGAAAAACTGGCCCAGAAAGTGCTAGGCTACACGCAGGGGCAATTTTGTTGTAGGAATAAAGAAACTGTTCTTACACTCTATAATCCCTTTATAACAGCCATTTCTGGAGTATTCTGTGCAGTTATGGTCACTAACACTTAGGAAAGAGACAGGTCCACTTGAAGTGTTCAAGCTGGAGCTACAAAACATATTCCATCCAGCAGGAAACAGATTTATCAGAATCAAATTAGGGCTCTAAGACTGCTTTCATTAGAAGCTCATTGACTACAGGGTCAGCTCACTGAAGTATTTAAAATACTGACTGGGTCTGACAATCTTGACCATAGAATGATGTTCAAGTCTCAACGTGAATTCAACACGAATCCATGACTGGAAGCTGGAATAAAAAAGATTCAACACCAGCATATATGGAAACTTTCTCACTTATATGCCCCACCTGGAAATGACTCCCCATGGATGTTGTTAATGGCACTACAGCAGAGAAGTTTAAAAGAAACCTCGACAGGATCTTACTCACAACAGGGCAAACTGAATATGCATTCCTCTGCAAATACAAAGCTTCTCCTCAATATACACCACAAGGTCTTTGAGATACTAATTTTTCCTTATCACTCTGTATTTACCTATTAGTATTTACCTATTTGTAGTATACAGGAATTGAGCAATGCTTGTGTTGTCCTGTCTCCATATCCACATTTATCAAGTCTACCTTTACACACATGAATGTTTTTCTCATGCACCACCTCTTTGTCTAAGTCGTTCCAAATATTTAAGAATATACCTAATTGTGATATACACGGAATGTACTATGCTCGTGGGTTTCCGTCGCTGTTTCTCAATAAGTCGAAATTAACTTTAAACTCATTTAAGTTTTTAGACTGAACGATCTCTTTGTCCAGGCTATTCCATAAGTCTATACTTCTGTAAGGAAAGCTATATTTCTTGATATCCTTCAAGCAGCTTGACTTTTTCAATTTCATTCCATGTCCTCTTGTTGCTCTCTTATCCCATACAAACAGATCTTCTTTGTCAATTTTATCTACTCCCACCATGGTCCTGAACACCGCAATCATGTCTCCCCTCTTTCTCCTTTCCTCTAACGAAGGCAAATCCAGTTTTTCCAGCCTCTCTCTGTATGACAGGTCTGTCAGACTGGGGACCATCTTGGTTGCTCTTCTTTGTATTCTCTCAATCTTGTTTATATCTTTCTTTTTGTGTGGGGACCACACTACCGCTGCATATTCTAACCTGGGGCGGATCATGGCCACTATCAATTTTTTCATCATTTCCTCATCCATATAATGAAATGCTACTCTTATGTTAGTCAAGAGCTTATAAGTCTCTCCAACTATCTTGTTAATGTGCTTTTCTGGTGACAAACTATCTTGGACCAGCACTCCCAAATCTTTCTCTTCTTTCTTTTTTGTGATTAATTCATTACCCAAAAAATAATTCAGTGATGGTCTCCTGGTACTTTTACCCATTTCCAATATTTTACATTTCTTTACATTAAATTTCATTTCCCACGTCCGGCTCCAATTGTGTATCCTATCCAAATCCTCCTGCAGTATTTTACAATCCTCCTCAACCTCTATCTTCCTCAAGATCTTTACATCATCAGCAAACAGACTCGCATAACTGTTCACTCCATCTACCATATCATTTACGTAAATCAGGAACATTACTGGTGCCAACACTGAGCCTTGAGGGACTCCACTTGTTACTTCCCTCCATCCAGACATCTTTTCCTTTATTACTGTCCTCATTTGTCTGTCTCTCAAAAAGTCTCTCATCCATTCCAGAAGTTTCCCCTTTAGTCCTCCTATATATTCTAGTTTCCACATTAGTCTCTTATGAGGTACCTTGTCAAAGGCCTTCTCTAAGTCTAAGTACACACAATCCACCCAACCATCTCTCTCCTGTACCACATCAATCGCTCTTGAGTAAAAGCTCAACAAGTTTGAAACACATGACCTTCCACTTCTGAATCCAAACTGAAATTCAGCCAAAATATTCATCTCTTCCAGATATTTTATCCATCTGTCTTTCAGGATTCTCTCACACAATTTTGCAACCATGCTGGTTAGAGACACTGGTCTATAATTCAGGGGTTCTTCCCTGTTTCCTCCCTTGTAAATTGGTACCACATTTGCCCTCTTCCATTCTTTTGGCACTTTCCCCTCTTCCAGTGAGCATACAATTAAGCTGTGAATTTTATCCGCCAGTTGTTCTCTGCATTCCTTCAGTACCCAATTAGAAATTCCATCAGGTCCTGGGGCTTTCCTTACATCTTGAGTTTCCAGTAATTTATACACTTCCTGCACCTCTACTTTTATATCTTTCATCACCGGAACATTTCTAATCACTCCCTCCCATTCCACAAGCTCCTTTTCTTTAGTGAAAACTGACTGGAAACGTTTGTTCATTATTTCTGCTTGCATTGCTGCATCCTTAAAGACCTCTCCATCTACTTTCAGCTTGGTGATTCCTTCCTTTTGTTTCAGTTTGCCATTAACAAATCTATAAAACAGTTTGGGTTCATCCTTGCATTTGTCAATTATACCTTTTTCAAAATTCCTTTCTTCTTCCCTACGTATTCTTGTGTATTCGTTTCTTGTTCTTTTATATTCTTCCTTTGTTCTGTCGTTACCTCTCTTTCTCCAATTGTTCCACGCCTTATCTCTCTCTTATTTGGCTATCATACACCTTCTATTAAACCACTCCTTTTTCCTGTTTTCTTTCCCTCTTACTCTTGGTACAAATTTTTCCACTCCCAAATTATAGAGGTCTAGAAAGATATCCCACTTCCTCTGTATCTCTCTTGTTTCTCTGAATTTTCTCCAATCTGCATTTTCAAAAAAGTAACTCAATCCTGTAAAATTTGCTTTGCCAAAGTTGTATCTTCCCTGTCTATGAAGCTCGTCTCTTGGCTCGACGTTTCCTATTAACATCTGGAACTCATTGACCACGTGATCACTTTTTCCCAAAGGACAGAGATATTCCAATGATTCTATTACATCGGGTTCTTTGGTGAAGAGTAAATCTAACCTTGCTGGTGTGTCCTCACCTCGAAACTGTGTCTCTTCTTTGACCCACTGCATCATCACATTATTCATTATTATATTTAATAACATAGTACCCCACGAATCCTCGCTGCCTCCCGAGTACCATTCCTCCCAGTTCACCTCTTTACAATTAAAGTCACCCACCAAAATTATATTATTGCTTTTCTCAATTATTTTTTGCAAGTAGCTAGCCATATCTGACAACATCTCATGGTATTCGTCATCCTTCCATGCTCTCGTCTTTGGGGGAACATACAGTACACTACCGCCATATCTCTCTTAACATTCTCTCCAGTTTCTAATTTCATATATATCACTTCAGCCCTGCCTTCTCCCATTTCCACAGTATCTACATTTATGTTGTTCTTCACTGCTATCATAACTCCTCCTCCCTTTTTTTCTTTTCTGTCTTTTCTCCACAGTTTGTATTTACCATCTCCCAAATGAACATCAATATCTTCTCTTAATTTGGTCTCTACAAAGCACATGACATCAGGTTCATGTTCTCTCAAGAAATCATTAATTTCGATCCTTGTCGATATGAAACCATCAACATTAGTATATATCACCTTCAAATTATTTTTGACATTATTAATACCCTCTTCTCTCCTACTCTCTGTCTGTACCACTTCCTCAACTTCTGATCTTTCACAACCATCCCCCCTAGTTTCCTTCACTTCTATTTCCTTAAATACCATTTCCTTACTTTCATATCCAATACTCTCCAAAAAAAGTATTACGTTCTTCCTCTGTCCTCTTATCATTTTTTTCCTTTACTTCTTCCTTTAATGATTTTAAAACTTCTCTTTCTTCTTCATTCAGATCTTTTCTTATTATAATATTTTCCATCCCCGCCTCTTTGCTTAATTTCCAGGTCACTTTAAGTATCTCATTTATTACACTTTCTGATGTAAACTTGACTCTCATTGGTCTTGTTTCCCCTTTCTTATAAGGCCCTATCCTCCTTACTTCCTCAATTTCTTTTACCCACTTGTCTCCTTCGGGGTCAATCTTGCCTAATATTCCTCTCACCATGTTCATGTCTCTCTCGAGTCTTGCGAACCTAACCTTTTCTTCCTCTTCCCTGTTTCCAAATACTACCACACATCTGTTCCTTTCTACAGTTTCTCTCACTATTTTCTCTTTTTTCTTCAGTATTTTCACTACATTTTCTTCCATTTCTTTCTTGTTCATTTCCCTTTCTTCCTGGATGATCTCTCTTAAGCTGACCACTTCTTTCTGTTCTTCTTCTACGTATGCCCACTTTGCCTTGTGTTCTTCTAATACAATACTCACCTTCTCCGTTTTATTAGTACTCTCTTCAAGTTTCCTCCTCAGTTCAACATTTTCCCTCTTCAAATTCCTAATCTCTTCATTGGCTGTTTCGTTGGACTGGATTAGACTCTGTATGGTGGTTTCCGTATTTCCTGACACATCCTTTATCACTAGATTCTCTACTTTTTTTCGAGTTCACTAATCCTCATAATTAATGTTTTCACCAGGTCCATGACATTAGTATTAGCATCAAATCCTTGAAATTCCATTCCCTCATTGTTTACATTTTCGGCCATGTTTAACGTACCGGTAAAGTACCTAAACAGCTGTTACCGAATAAGCCACAAACATTCATGTATACTGTTGCCAACAAATCTTTACATTTTTGGTAGTCTACTAACTTTCATTATTTTAAATTTAAAGAAAGACCCTAGGAAACAGGACAGATAAAATTCCTGAAACTACTCAAGGTTAGGAGCGATGCCTGGGACGTCCTCTCTCTCTGGCTGTTCGTGTGTGTGTGTGTGCGTCTCTCACCTCTCCTTTCTAGTCCGTTGCTCCTTCTCCTCATTATATCTCTCTGTCTCCAAGTGGTTACAGAGCTCATTGTAGATGGCCTTCTTCTTAATGGCAGCAGCTTTGTTGTTCTCTATACAGTAGTCCCACCCGCCAAATATCAGGTTACAGTACTGAAAAAATAAATAAATAAATACGTTAAAAAAATAATAATAATAATAATATGTGGTAGGTGGGGGCGCTCACCATCCACTCACTCGATGTAGTGCTGCTCTCGGGTGTCTGCCCTACCTTCCTCTCTTCCATTCTTCTTTCCTTCCACTGTCTTCTGTCTTTCTTTCCTTCATTCTTTCCTCATTCTTCTGCCTATGGGTGACTTTACACTCTCTCTTCCATCTTTCTTTCCTTCATTCTTTCCTCTTCCTTTTGCCTGTGGGCGACTCTACACTAAGTGACAAGCCAAATGGTTTCTTGTACACCAGGACACCATTTACTATGCTGGGTGGTAACCATATAACCAAATATTGGCACCTGGGGGTTTAGTGAGTAATTACAGCACTCTAATCAGATTGAGCCTGTGTAGGTTTATTTCCAAGGGGTGGTTGAGGTTTATTGCTCAAGCAATGCCACTCAGAGATGAGTGAGGCTGGTCACTCTCATTTTAAATGTCAGGACCAACTTGCCTAGCCCCAGGCTCCTACACTCCTCATGGGGCAATGTAGGATTGGATGATGAATGAATCAATGTATGAAAATAATAATAATGCCACTCAGTGATGAGTGAGGCTGGTCATTCTCATCTTAAATGTCAGGACCAACTTGCCTAGCCCTGGACTCCTACACTCCTCATGGGGCAACACTGGATTAGATGATGATGATGATGATGATGATGATGATGATTTTCATAGCTTTCCAAAGTTTGCTTGGTTCTGTTTAACCCTTTAACCGCGGGCTTGATTTGCTTCTTGCGGCACCTGCGGGCATATTTGCTCTCCGACAGACTCTCTAAAAATATTTGCCAAAAATCAGTTATTAGTCCTAGAATATTAAAATCAAATATGCTTATGGCACATACCTTCAGCTTTCTCCAGGGGTGTTTGTTGAGCCTTCGTCGAGTATCGTAGGACTTGTGGAGACCTCTGAAGTTGGGTAACGAAGTCTCCACTTTACACTTCCCGACAACCCGTAATATGATTACCACAGCCTGATATTATCACTAGAAACACTATTCTATGATTCTCAAATAGTTTGGAATCCATATTCCAAAAAAAAAACCACTGTGAAAGCAATGAAAATTACGAGGGCGTATGACCTTCCCACTTGTGCAAGTTCGCCGCTGGTGTTGTCATTTATTATTCATAAAAACACTCACAGTTTATATTTCTATTACTATATAACACTTATATATATCTACAGTCTTTATCCATAAGTTTCCTTCAGTAACAGTAGTTTATTGTCACTGTAGGCATTCAATTTCTTTCAGTAAAATACGTAGCATTCACTTTCTCGTCCTTTATACTAACATTGAGAGTGAATGTTACTTTCACCTTCACTCTCATAACTCATAGTATTCATACATGCTAGAGTGAAACTTTCACTTTCATTACTCCCAGTATATATGCTCGTATTCTTTTAATACTACTCATTTACATTTCTGTTTACGTTCTCTATTTTATTTACATTATTTACATTTCTATTTTACTTACACTTTGTTATGCACTGTCGAAGTAACTTATAAAACTATTTTCCACTGTTCACTTATATTTACATTCATTACTTTCACGTGCTGTTTACACA
Organism: Coenobita brevimanus; assembly: GCF_032717465.1. Taxonomy (NCBI): domain Eukaryota; kingdom Metazoa; phylum Arthropoda; class Malacostraca; order Decapoda; family Coenobitidae; genus Coenobita; species Coenobita brevimanus. Next base: position 30,127,847 of record NC_137013.1, read on the forward strand.
TTATTTACAATTCCACTTGCACTGTTTTACCCAACAGAAAGATCGTAGTCACTCTCTTTCAATTGTCAGCCCTTTACCTCTTTCCACACGAGGTTTAGTAGGGGGTAAAGGTCACAGGGCCCTTTGCATGGGGGTAAAAAGCGGCGGAAGTTAGCAAGAGTAAACAGACGTACCTTCACCTTGGAAGATGACAGTGAACTGATAGGGGTGGGCCGGGGTGGCCTACCTAGGGAAATGCATTACTGCCAACGTCAGCCTCTTGACAGCTGCTAATATATAGCATTGAAATGATTGGCAGGAAATCTAGACAATACATTATAAATTACGTAGTTCCAGGTGAATGTAAATATCACTTAGGCTTCTCCCTTCCTCCTTATATATATTTTTAGTACGAGAATAGATTATACGGCATATTTCAAGGGGAAATGAACAGCGAAAATTAGCGAACGAGTGCACATGAGGTGCTGTCAGGTGATAATTAGCCAATTCCAGGTGTATGGCAATCTCACGTACTTTATTTCTTTTTGGTATATATTATTTGGTATAAGAATAGGGCATAGGGCTTATTTCAATGGATGAAATCAGTGGAAAATTCCAGGGAAGATTTACTTAGCGTAGCACGGCCGGGCAGGCGAGAGGAGAGGGTAATGGAGGGAAGGTAGGGAGGGGAGTCAAGAACGGGGAGAAATGGCTAAATTGTCAACAATGGATGGGAGTACAGATGAGATTAGGAGTGCTGACTAGTGTTGGACATTGGCAGTACTGATAGATGATACAAGCTACCACTTGAAAGCCCGGGCGAATTCAAAATAACACAGAATCGCAAAAGTGACGCCCCGCGGTATGATCCCTTGCTCCCAAGCGTCACGAAAGTGACGCCCTGTGGTTAAGGGGTTAATCTAAAAAGGCTCCAGTATGCTTGTATGCATCAGCCTTTGGTTTCCCTAATGGCAACTCTCTACACAGCTCAATCTCAGGCAGCCTCTCTATTCAGTCTCTTATCCCTAACGTCACACTTTATAATCTCATCTCAAGTCTTCTTCAGTCTGCTTTTCAAATTCTACTCTCAACATCCAAACCACACTCTCTGTACCCAGTTGTCATCCTCCATTCTCTCCACAAGCCAAAACCAGCTCAATCTACCCCCCTCTCATCACATCACTATTACATTCTAGCAGATTCATCTTTCTGGTCATATCTTTATTTGCAATCCTAATCCCCCAGACCTGTCATTCAAGGACCCACTAAACATGTGTCTGATCATTCTCATTTCTGTATTTTGGGTCTACAAATATCCACCTTCTTTGTGGCCCAGTCTCATTACCTTAGAGCACTACAATCCTAATACTTGCTGCATACAAGGACCCCTTAGCACAGACAGAGAACTCTCTCATTGTCAGAAGAGGCAATAACTCCCCACACATCTTTCAACCACTAATTACCCTTGTTACCAAACTAGCTCCATCCCCTCCTCCAGCACATATCATGTCCCCTAAATGACAAAACTCCTCCACACACCAAGAAACTCTCCAGCAAGTTTAATCCTATCCCACCTCTCTCCTTCTGCATGCTGTCTTTTACATACTGCACATTCAAACTCAGCATTATTTTGCAGCCTACCTCAAATACCACGACATCTCTTATATACTCACTTATCACAAACATTACACACAATGGAGTTATTTTCCATTCCTCTGTGGCAAACTACACATGGCCATACTCCTTCTGACATGAATATACCATCACTTGCCCTAGATATCATCACTTTTGTTTTATTACTATTTACTCTCAAGCCCTTGTACCTCATTCCATCTCTCCACTTCCTAAATCTTTCTTCTGCTTCCCTCTCATTCTCCACAATCAACACAAGTCATCAGGATACAACACCTCCTATGTTTACATGTCATAATCACCACCAACATCACCACAATCACCATCTATCTGTATCATTATCATAACCATCATCAAACAAGTAGCCTACATATCACATATCCTCTATACTTTGCACAGGTCATGTCTTAATCACTATTGCAGTTATCACCATTACCCATATCATAAAATATCATCATTATCACTACCATCATCATCATCAGTTGATCAGTTTTGGAACCTACAGTATATTAGACAGTTAAGTCCCCGTTCATCTCAGCAGCCACCATATGAGAAAAGGAAAATTACAGACATTAAGAAATGAGGAAAAAGACAAGCAGAAATTCTTTAAATTCAGACATCAACAACTTCTTAAAAAAAAAAAAAAAAGTGACTCTTGAATTTGATACATAATGACTGAATACCTCTGGCTAACTGGAAGTTCCTGCTTATAACAATCATAACTGGGCACTGGGAACACTACATGTAGCTACCTGATAAAACTGTCCTTCAGAGGAGTGCAGACTCTCCCTTAGGCCTCTGGCAGCAGCTCTCACCATCAGCACCAAACTGAGGGTCAGACTCACCACAACCACCAACAGGTATGCCAGGGGTAGGTTGTATGTCCACCCAGGCTCCAGTGTCAGTGTGTGGCGTGGGTAGAAGCCATAGAACAGGTATGACAGCTCCAGCACACCAGTACCCTGAGCAATGTCTTGCACCAGCTGGACTAACCATGGTCTGTCTGTTTTAGATTCATCCTCCACTTCTTGCTGGTAGGCCAGGTGGCAGCAGGAGGTATTGTTGTCAGGGTATAAAGGTGAAGGTGATGCAGGGGAAGGGGAGGGCTCAACTGTGGATTTGCCTGGGTAATCCAGGGAAGACGGATCATAGTAGTCAGTATCTTCAATCAGGCATGGGTCCTGTAATGAAATACAGTAAAGTAAAAAATTTAAATGATTTGGAACTAAAATATATAGGCCTACCTCAAGCTAGATGGTTAGCATTAGTCACCCCTCACCATTAACTGAGTTATTTGAACCCATACTCAACAATTTTCAGTTATCTTAACTATACCAGTAATTTTATATTTAAACTGTACCAACCATAACATTCTGAAAGAAAGTATTTTCCATTATAAATTTCAAAAACTTTTTAAGTACTGCATTACTGACATTTTTCAAGACCCCAAGGCTGAGAATGACTTACTGCTTTAAAAACTGGACAGCCAAGAACAATGTGAAGTCCATCTTAAGATTTTTTACAGGAAGTTTTATGCTGAGGCTAACTTTCAAGAACTTTACACAATGGCAAATCTATATCAAACAGATCATACATACCAAAGCCAAAAGGGGGATAGTTAGTGAGTACAGTACAGTGTTAAAATAGTTGTCAGTCATTGTCAGTGCTGCATTATGGTCTAATTCAAGCAAATTTAAGTTTTTTAGTATAAAATTGAGTGATACATTGAGTCTCTGGAGAACACACACTGAATCAGTTATGTAAATGCTAAAAAAATACAACTTGGATGACAATGCTTAAAACAGTAGTTTAGTGTTGGCCCCCCTAAGCAGCCGGAGAAAAAGACTGAAAGTGAAGCTGAGAAATAAAGAAATGGCAGATGAATACCAGGTTAAAGTAGTGGAGGAGGTGGAGTCAATAAAACTGGGAGGAAATGGATCTGGACTATTTGTGGAATGAATATAAGGGATGTTTAGTTAGGAAGAAGAAGAAAGGTATGGCATGCTGAGATAAGCAGTGGAGGAAAAGGGGAAGAAGTGGCTATAGTGGATGTAGGAAAGGGATTCAAATGAAAAAAGAAGAAATACATTGACACAAGATGCAAGCAAAGAAACTAGTAAAGAGGAAAAAAGAGGGAGGTACATGATGAGCTTGGAAGGAAAAATCAAAGCAAATTACTCTGAAAACAGGAAACTGTTCTGGAAAGAGATGCAATTATGTAGAAGTGAGTGTAAAGAAAAGTGAAAGTGTAAAGAAAAGTGAAAGTGTGAGGAATGAACATGGGTGTACCACTGGAAATGAGATTTAGAAGCAGAAGGAAAGAGTATTTTGAGAGGGTGATGAATGGGAATGGTGAGAGCTGGGTGGCTATAAACATAACTAGTTTTGGTGGCATGGAAAGAAAGAATGTGGTGCCAGGAAAAGTGACACTGGCAGAAGTAGAGAATGCTGTGAAGTGGCTGATGAATGGGATTGCTGCAGGTGTTCATGAGATGTATGCAGAGATGATTTACTGTAATGGAGAGAGTGGAATGAAGTGTTCATTAGAAATATCTAAAAAGAAATGGATGAGTGAAACTGTTCCAGCATAGTGGGAAAGACTATGATTGTACTCCAGTACAAGGATATAGGTGAGATAGTGAGTGCAAAAATTATCATTGTGTAAGTCTCTGGAATGTTGTAGGAAAGGTACATGCAAGATTTATCATAAAAGTGAGGTAGATCAAAAGGCTTGGCGAGTGATGAACAGGGTAGTTTTAGGAGTGGTTGAGGATGTGTGGATTAAGTATTTGCAATATGACAGATAATGAAGAAGCTTTGTTAGCAAGACTATAAGGTACTTAAACATTTACAGATCAAGAAAATTGTACAACATGGTAAACAGAGAAGGATTACGGAAGGTTCTGCAGAGGTATGGTGTAGATGGTATCATACGCTGTTAAGTGCTGTTGAGCTTTTACAGGTAAACGATGCATGGGTAGGTAGGCATCTATATGTCTATCTATCTATCTATTGCCAGACACCATAATCCCGTAAGGGGTGGCCGTTTGACTTTGAGTTACTTGTTTTACTGAGAGGGGCACTAACCCTCCACCAACCCACTTGTTGACACGTAGGGAGCACGTATGGTTTGGTTATGTGGTTGAATGATTGATAATCAACGTCTATGATGTCCCTATGGTTATTCAGTATATATAGGGGTGGGAATATAGAGGTAAAAACATGAGTTATGGAGAGAGGGATGATTTTGGCAATGAATGGTGATGGATGGAATTTCTCAAATTTGATGCATGCAGATGATGCAATGCTGCTTGCAAATAGCGGACATGAGCCTGGTAGACTGGTACAGAGTTTTGTTGATGTCTGTGAACTCTGTGCTGTGAATATAAATGTAGATAAGAGTAAAGTGATGGTTGGTGAGAGAGATGGTGACTCCCAGAATAGTGTTACAGAGAATGGACTCTTTAACAGGTGAGAGTTTAAGTACCTGGGTGCAGTGATACAAAACAGATGTAAATATGTAAAAGATGTGGAAAGTGGCTGGTACTATGAAGGCCTTGATAAAAAGCAAAGGTCTCAGTGTGGCAGCCTCATGCTGCTGCCACACTGAGTTTTAGTACCTATTAAAAATTATGGGCGTGAGACCGTAGTGTGGCATTAAAATAAAAAAAAAAGAGTAAGAACAATGAAGATGGGGCTGTCGAGGAATGTGAGTATAGTGAGTTGTGTGGATGAGATAAGGATAACATAATTCGTGAAAGATGCAGAAGGAAGTCTGTGGATGCCACAACTGAAAAGTGTGTGCTTAGACAATATAGTCATGTGGAGAGAACGGGTGTGAATAGGGTGATGAAAGGGTATATCTGAGCAAGTCTGAAGGTGGGAAGTGTGGTAAGCCATGAAGAAGGTGAACTGATATAGTAAATGAGTATGTGAGAAAGAAAGGTTTGGAAACTGCTGAGGCTAGGGAAAAGACAAGAGATCAAGCTGGCTGGAAGAATTTTGTATGGAGCATTGTATGACCTGTGTCTGGCATCCTATTTTAACTCGAGAGTTGTCAGAATGACTTTGTTGATTTAACTTCGGTGTTGTCAGACTGACTTTGTCAACTAGGGGAGTGTAAAGCTACATGCAGAATAAGTTTTGATCTATCAGGTGGTGCCAAGGTTCTCAGGGCTTGAATGGTGAGTGAAAGGGTGTGGCCCATTCCAAAGGGCAAGCTTTGGTTAGTATCTCATTCTATCAAATTCTTTCTGGCTCTCTGGACCTTTCCTCACTCCACCCATGGGAGGAAAAGGATGTCTGAATGATAATGATGATGATGATGATGATTTTTTTTTTTTTAATTAAAAAAATCAGGTGACAGAGACAGCACAGGAACACTTCACTTGCTTTGTTGTGCAAAGTGAAAACATCTATCTATCCATCTATAAATATATCTGTCTGTCCATTGCCAGATGCCTTAATCCTGTAACAAGTAACCACAAACACACCACCCCCACATCACCCTGTCCTCTGCCACTTGGCTGCCCTCCCTCTAACTCATACCCATCTCTCTCATATTATCCTCTCTACTCCATACCTCCATTTCATCCTTGGTCTCCCCCACCTCCTCTCTCCCTCCACCTCAAATGCATACACTCTTCTAGTCAGTCTCTCATTCTCTATCCTCTTCATGAGGTCAAACCATCTTAGTATTTCTTTTAACATTTTCAATCATATCCACATCAACAGATGCTATGCAATCTGGATAACACAAATAGACTGAAAAACAGTTATTTAGCTTCCGATACACTGCAAGTAAGCTATAAAACAAAGTGAGGATGTATTGTGAGAAGTCAATGGTAGAAAATTAATGTAACAACACAAGCACCTTGTAGTCTCAGATTAAAAAAAAATCAAGCACATACATTTTAATGGCAGAGATAAAGTCAATTAATAGGTACCTTGGGGTGTTTCAGGAATATCTGTGGAAGAAGGATGAAGACTGTGAGGAGGACACACGTGAAGAGGTTAAGATAAAGGAGCCACTTGATGAAAGTGAAGAAGGCCACCAATCCTGTGCCAAAGTTGCCTTCCACATAGCGTAGACTCCAATGCCACAGCTCCACTTTCTTTATCATCTCACGTAAGCGACTTTTCGTCTGTGGGTGGGAAAGCAGAGATGAACCCCTTGAATCACAGTAATGTCCTCTTTGTTTATTCTTGCTACCATCTGACGATTTCACCCAGGGAAGGCTTCTCATATACTGAAGATCTCTATTAACCTGTCGAATCTGGGAGATATCCTCTTTAGCTTGTTCTTTTTACTACAAGATGATATTTACTCAAATTAGAAAAAAATCTGTCATACTGAAGGGATTAATAAAAGCTATATCTAAGCTCTCCAGCTCAAAAAGTCTCTCCTTAGTTGAACATAACTGCTTGGAGATAGAACGAATAAAAAATATGCATCACCATACTGAAGGGGTTAATTCCTTCAATCCAGGTGAAATACCTTTTGATTTATTCCTGCTTCTACGGGACAATTTTATTCAAATTAGGAAAGGCCTCTCATACTGATGGGGCTTACTAAGATTATATATATAGCCCCCTTCACTTCAAAAAGTCTAGCCTAAGTTCAATATAACTGTCAGGAGATGGAGAGAATAAAATTAAAAAGATGGCCTTTGGTTCAGGCAGTTAAAGAGTACTAGAATTCTTTGGTTTTATTCTATTCCAACCTTTTTAAAACTATCTTCTTTTTATCATGTCCTAGCCTATCCTGAATACAGACTATTAAAGAAACACCCAATAAAATTGTACCTGACTGAGTAAGCCTGCTTCCTTGACAGCCAAGGAGATAGTGGCTCCTATCATCAAATACACCTCCTCACTGTGTAAAGGCAGCGTCACACTGAGCCAAAAGTGGCTAACAAGTGAGCATCTTTTGTGAGCCAGTAGCCAAAATGACCCACAGTGAGTGAGATTTTCACCTGCAAAGTGAAATGGGTAACACTTTTTGCTAACAGCTTGTTAATACAATTAGAACTCAAATGAGCCTATTATTAATTTTGTATCTGGTGGGAAAATATCCTCTTATCACAGAAGGAAACTAACTAAAACTGTTAAAGCAAATACAATCTAATTATTGTGGTTTTTATTCTTTTTTTTTTTTTCTTTTTTTCTTTTTTTTTTTTTTTTGCAATGAAATCAGTAATCAGACACTCTGGTGACCAGCTGCAAAGGCAGTCTGTTTTGTTTCCAAACAACATGTGAAAAGTAAATTTTGACCAGTATTCAATATGGATCCTACAGTAAGGAAAACTCTAGTAGACTGTCTTGTGGCTCTGGACTTGTTGAAGTACGTGAGGCGGCAGTGGTGGTTTGTTTACAAATGACTGCAAGTCGCCAAGGCAGACGACACTGCTAGCCTTTCTGGTTTGCAAAAAAATACAGGCGTGTGATGACAACCTGACTTTGCTAGCCATTTTGGCTCACAAAAGCTGGTTGCATGATAGCCACTTTTGGCCCAGTGTGATGCCGCCTTAAAACCAATCTTCTGCCCTAAACCTGGTGAGGCATTGATGGTGAGCTTCTCCTACACCAGAATGGGACATTCAAATCAGAAAGTGCCCTACAGTTAATCAGCAAAAATAAGTTATTCAACATACAGTAATAAAATAGGCAGTGCCGTTTCTAGCCTTTGGGGGGCTCTATGCGAAATGCTGTTTGGGGGCCCCTTACTTGCATTAGTCACTTTATGGCATATACAATAATTGGCGGGTCCACCGTACCCCCTACAAAATTTATCTGATGAATATAGAGTGACTCAACACACATTTTGATTTCTAAAAACAAACAATAGTGGCAGCTTGGGGGCCCCCTGGTGGCTTTGGGGACCCTATGCAACCACGTAATTCACATATAGTAAGAAACGGCACTGAAAATGGGTCATAATGACCATACCACTGAAAAGAACTTTCGACGAGAGAGCTTAAGAGCAGCTAGTCCTCGAGTGCGCAGGGTGGGTGCATCCTGGAGCTGCCTCTTGAGCCGCCGCTTCTCCGCCATGGGCACCGCATGAGCTCGGATCTGCTGCAGTTTCTGCCATGTTTCTTCCTCATCCACACCTTTAAATATAAACAAGTGAAACTGGATTATTTTGCATTCACACTCTTGAAGCATGTGTAGGAACTACAGGCAAGCTTTAATTCATTACAGTACTGTAATTAACTTTACTGCTGATAAACGGGTGGTCTTCAACATACAGTATACCAAGGATGTGTTCCAATACTTGCTTCATAACATATAATGTGTACATATCAAGTTATTGTTGTTAGTGCTTAACTCAGGTCTGCCTGGATGAGCATATCATCAACCACAGGTAAGCAACTACTGTACTTCTTTAGGCCATCCAACAGGTACAATACAGTACAGTACAGTACATACAATGTGCAAAGATCTGATGCCCCCTTGTGGCAGATACCAGATAATGCCTCACCTGGGTCAGATAAGGGTCCTTCCCATGAAAATGTGCAGGAAAACATGAGGAGGTCTGGCTCTTAGGCAGCTGCTCCACTAAAGGTGCATGGCACCACCATTCTTGTCAGTGCAAATATGTAAACTGGGAGAATTGGCATATACACTTCAAAGGAAGATGTGAAACTTAATCTCAACCATTAGTTAAAACTTTGGTATTATTAATAATGTATGTCACAACCCACCTTGTGTGAGATCTGGGAGAACCTCAAGGCATATGTCAGAGCCCCTGCGTGAGGTGTGCTGCACAAGGGTGGTGGCAGGTGTGGTAGATGCAGTACCGGGTGGCTGTTGACGATGGCGGCTGCGCTGGGATGCTCGCCGCCGCACTGTCCCACGACCCAGGCTGTTGACTAACAAGGGCATCATGGTTACATACATATTATTGTATATCAATATAAACCACTATTACAATATATATGTGATATATAGACATATATACATATATACAATATACTGTATTTATGTATATATATATATATATACAGTATATACACAGTAATCCCTCCAAGATCCGACGTAATAGAGCCAAAGGCATGTCCGAGACTTTGAGAAATCCTCCTGGACAGGTACTTATGGACCCTAACCCATCCTAACTTTGAAAACCACCTAAATAACTCCCTACCCAATATGCACAGCACCTATTTAAGACTCTGTTCACGCAAATAAGGGACAGAACGCATGAAATAAATGAAAAGGAACAAGAGAATGAGGAATTAGAAGTGAGTATGGTAAATATTTAGCAGTGTACAGGGTACTTACAACACATCCGTGACCATCGCTAAGTTTAATCCGCCTCATCTCAGACTCTGACAGTATGAAGGTGCATCTGAAGCACGTACAGTAATCCGGTGTTGCACTACACATAATCCTTTGCACTCTCAATTCTACTATTTTAACACTGCACATTCTTTACTTACTTGTGCTGCACTTGAAACTCACCAGTGTTGCACTCTGCACTTAATCCTTGGCACTCTGAATTCTAATAACACTCTGCACTTAATCCTTGGCACTCTGAATTCTAATAACACTCTGCACTTAATCCTTGGCACTCTGAATTCTAATAACACTCCGCACTTAATCCTTGGCACTCTGAATTCTAATTTCTTAACACTGCACATTCTGTTCTTAACATTGCACAACACTGTAAATTCTCATGTGGTCTAGTGGCAAGTTTTTGCTGTTTATTCACTGTCAGAGTCCGAGAGTGGGTGTTGCAGGTAGCCAAGGGGCGCGTCGCTGGGATGTGGTGATGGACTACCCACTATAGATGACTCTGAAGATAGCTGCAAATTCATGTCCAGTGGCGACCCCACCTTGGCTGATATGCTGGGCTGTGGCTCGGAGGTGGAAGGCACGTCTTGGTGAGGCAGTGGTGTGGAGCCAAGGCTGGGCACGGCGGAGGTCACAGGCCTGAAGAGTGTCAGTGGCTGATTGACGTAAGGAACGGCAATTCTGGTGAGTGATGATGCGCTCCCTAAAAGCGTGCACTTCCTCCACAAGTCCCAGTGACCCCATCTCCCTGTCGCAATCCGGGTGTTCAAGATAGTCCAGAACAAACTCGACATGTTCCCAGAGTGCACTCAGCTTGGGGATGGCTGGAGTAGTGGCGCGCTGAGAGAAGTCTGCATCATCCTTGCTGTCTTCGTTAGAATCTTCCAGCTGGGTACTAGTACCTGCAACTGAAGATGCAATCTCAATATCAGACATGATCTGATACCCAGGATTGCCCTCGTCACCATCCAACCATTCATGCACTTCATCCACATCAACATCATCGCAAGCCGCATGAAGACATGCATGAAAGTCATCGACGTCAAAATCTAGAAAGTCGTGCACCACATCGGCTCCGAGCGCTGAGAAGCAGATGAGACCAACCACTTTCCACAGTCTTGACAGAGACTTCCCTCCATGCACTGGCCCAGTTGTAGATGGCTAACTTGAGGCCGTAGCTGGCGAAGGTTTTCCAAAGTCCGCTGGCCTCGTGTGTCCCTTCCCTCCCTGCGCTCGTCCTCATCCTTGAGAACAACCATCACCTCATCCTGGAACTTCCCACGGTACAGCCTCTTTGTAGCCATGATCATTCCTTGGTCTATTGGTTGGATGAGAGCAGTTGTATTAGGTGGCAAAAACAAGCACCTAATGCGGCCATTCTCAGCCACCAACTCCTTGTCGGACGGATGCACAGGTGCATTGTCCAAGAGAAGGAGAGCCTCTACCTGGTGGTGTGGGGTTCCCAGTGTCTTCGTCTGATAATGGATGACCTCCTTGACGAAGTGCTGGTGAAACCAGTCTTTGAAGATCTTGTCTGTGAACCAAGCCTTCACAGAATGATACCAAACAACAAGAAGGACATCCATCAACCCACGAAGGCACCATGGCTGCTTTGCATGGCCAACAATAACGGGGTTGAGGCGGTGCATGCCGTTAGCATTGGCACAACACAGATATCCGCTGCTTGGAGAGCTTGCGTCCAGGTACACGGTTTTCCGTCTCCTTTGCTTGGTTGTTCGTTGGTAGTGAGCGATAGAATAGACCAGTTTCGACAGTGTTGTGGACTTGACCGAGAGTGAGGCCCTCCCTGTCGATCAAGCCCTTCACCTTCTACCAAAACTCTTCTACTCCATCCTCGTTGGCGTCCAAAGTTTCGCCATGGGCCTTACAGTTGGTAAGTCCATGTCGTAACTTGAAAGCAAAGAGCCAACCCTTGGATGCCTTGAAGTCTGCGGTGTCATGTAACATTGCGAACTTCTCGGCAGCAGCCTTCAGCTCCGTGCCATGCACCAGCACACCAGCAGCACATTGCTGACGATACCAAATCAGTGTGGAGTGGTCGATTTCTGCAAACCTGGGAGGGTACATAATCTTCCCCTGCATGCTGTGTCTGGTCATTGATGCAAAGTCAGCCGTGTACTGGGTGAGTTTGTCCCAGGATTTGATATCGAACAAGGTAGAGCGAGCCAGGTTGAATTCTCGGAGGATGCGGGACGTCGAACATCCCGTGTCCACCTTCTCTAATATCTCCCTCCTCTTCTCCAGAGTCAGAACCACTCGTTTCCTCTTCTCGGGAGGCAGGGCCATTGTAACACACACAAGTAAAAGGCAGCAGAGGAACAGCAGGGCCTACAGCAGTAGGGCACCACCACAAAAGCAAGCACATGGGCGGCCATGGTGAAGGGCGTGCACTCATGATGATAGGTAGGTGGGAAATGTGGAGGAGGCAGGGGCGCTCTGCCAGACGTCGGTGGAACTATGCGCCAAAACATAACTGTTTGTCGCCATGTGGCAAGTTCAAAGTACGGTTGAAAACATGTCGGATTCCCCCCCCCAAAGGCCCGAGCCCAAAATGTCCGTGACTTAGGATGTCCGGGTCTTAAAGGGATTACTGTAGGTATATACTGTTTATATATATATACTGTGTACATATATGTATATATATATTATATATATATATATATATATATATATATATATATATATATATATATATATATATATATATATATATATATATATATATATATATATATATATATATATATATATATATATATATATATATATACTGTGTACATATATGTATATATATATTATATTTGGAAAATGTGAGTGCATTTAAGTACTTGGGTAGTGTGATGAGTAAGGATGGAAGTTTAGTCGGTGAAGTGTTTGAAAGCACACAACAGGGAAGAAAAACTGTTGGTTCTTTGAAAGCAGTGGCAAGGAACAGGCAAGTGAGCATGGAAGTAAAAAAGTCACTGCATGGCAGTATGGTGATACCAACTCTAGCGTATGGAAGTGAAGCTTGGACCTTGTTGGAAGGACACATGTCAAGAGTAAGAGCAATGGATTATGAGTTATCTGAGAGGAGCATGTGGAGTTATGGGGAGAGACAGAGTGACAAATAAGGAAGCGAAGGAGCATTGTGGTGTGGATGTGGATGTGATAGAAATCATTAGGAGAAATACCTTGAGGTGGCTTGGCCACGTGGAGAAGATGGAGAGCAAGAGACTAACAAGGAGGGTGTAAACAAATGAGGTGGAGGGGAGGAGGGGGAGGGGGGGGCCAAGGATGAGATGGATGGATGGAGTGGAGAGGTATATGAGAGATGGGGCTGTGAGCTGGGAGCAGGGCTGTGAGCTGGGAGCAGGGCAGTGAAATGGCATTGGACAGGGAGACATGAAGGCAATTTGTTGTGGCCACCCCTTACGGGATTGAGGCGTCTGGCAATAGACAGAGACATATATGAGTATACATGCTGTATATACAGTAATCCCTCGATTATCCAACATAGTAGAACCAAAGTTATGTCCGGATAGGGGCAAGGTCCAGATATGGAGCAATATCCCCTACTGTATCCATACTCCAACCTACTATCTATACCCAACCTATATGTACAGTACCCCTCCCATTTTTGGCAGTGTTCTCTGATCTTTCAGCTGTATTTAGAAATCAAAACACACATGGGAATATCCAATGTAATGCTAGACACTAGGAAAACAACGCATACACAACAAATATCCACAAATATCCTACCTATAATGTACAGTACCCCTCTTAGTTTTGGCAGTGTTCTCTGGTCATTCTGCTGTACTTAGACATCAAAATACATATGGAAATATCCAATATAATCCTAGACACTAAGAAAGCAATACATAAACAATAAAAGTCAACAAAAAAAATCAACAAAGATGATGGTTGCAACTAGTATTTTCAACCATCTCAGGAACTGTAAGTTTTCAGAAAGTTTCTGGGATAACAATAGAGTGACGGCTGCTTCCGTGGCACAAAGAAAACTTTCCCATGGCCAAATATGCCCCAGGCAATTGGTTATACTGGTACAGCATATATTGCATACCGGTACCATCATCTTTGCTAGCACTTATACTATAAGTTAATAAAAACACACAAAACTGATGAGTAAAAGTACTGAAATGCAGTGAAATAAACTTGTTCATGAGTTAAAAATACCTTCAAATAACTTCCCAACATCCTAGTGCATAATTTTGCCTACATCTTGCAAGAGATAAGCATACTGTATGTCTAGATGCAGAATTTCATGAGCTTTCTTGAGGTGTTTTCGGAATTTTGATATGACCAACAGTATTTGAATAAATCGCCAAAAACTAAAAAACTCACTGGTGGCGATGCAAGGAGGATGGGAGGCCAGGCAAGCAACGCTAGGGTGGGGGAGGACTGAGGGACGGGGAGGGAGACAGACCGGTGCTTTTGGTCTGCTGGTGGGTTAGGCTCTATGATAATCACGCAAACCCAGTATGTTCCCACTGATCTGGCCAGCCAGGAGACATTGACCATTCAGTGAGGAGCCGGATAGGCATTTTTAGTCAGGTTGTGGATTGCGGTCTATATTACTCTGCAGTACTCGCGCGTGGCCATTAGCATCCAAATGATCTGGATGTCCAAGGGGCCTTGACCATTCGACAGGGAACTGGACAGCCATTTTGGCTCAGTCTGTGGGTTACAGTCCATTACCCACGAGAGGCCAGTAGCATTCAAGTGAACTAGGTGGCCAGGGGACTTTGACCATTCAGTAGGGATCCAGACAGTTATTTTAGCTCAGCATGCGGGTTACGGTCTATTACCCATGCATGAACAGAGAGGCTGGTATGACACCTAACCGATTTTTTTAACTTGTTGGCCACTCAGCCACCGATGTCAGAACTTTTATGTTCCCATATGGACAAGTAAATCCGGATGAGGAAATACTAGATCCATGGCCTAACGTCCATATACGGAGTATGTCCCCATATGGAGTGTCTGGATAATCAAGTGATTACTGTTATATATGTAAATATATATATATATATATATATATATATATATATATATGGAGCCTCTGTGGTACAGTGGTAGAGTGTGCATTTCGTACACAGGTGGGCCAGGGTTCACGTTCCGCCAGGGTAATAAACTTTGGGAGTGTTCACCCGGCCACGTACTGCATTGGCGGACACAAGGGGTGCTGTGGTTGAACCAGTGTCGCTTACTGTAAAGTATGCTTGCACCCAGTTGGCTTGCGCGAACCGATTACACTTGGTTCACAGACTACAAACACACCCAAAGCCATTCCAACACTACAATTACACTTACAAACTCTTCTCACCCTACATACAATCTCTACCAGACAGCCTAAGCCACTTGGTAGATACATTGGCTGTATTGTCCCGACTTCGGTCGGGATAGGCCGGTTCCGCAGTGGATACTCAAACAGCTGATGATGATGATATATATATATATATATATATATATACATACACAGTATATACATATATACACAGTATATCTATCTATACATATATATATATATATATATATATATATATATACAGTAGGCTCACACAGTGCGTGAGAGACTGGGCAGTCCACGACCTCAAGCACTATGAATACATAATCATATGGCAAAAATTACATATGGGCGGTACCCCCTCATACCTGGACATTTTTTGGCCCTTAGAGACATAATAAAGGTCATATTTTTCAGACATTGTACTACAGATATAGCTACAATAACAAAAATATTGGTAGTCACCTTAACCCCTAAACCGCGGGGTTGTTTTGGCGCTCCTTGCGTGTCCCGCGGGGATGTTTGCACTCCAACAGACTTTGTAAAAATATTTGCCAAAAATCAGTTATTAGTCCTAGAATATTATAATTAAATATGCATATGGCACATACCTTTAGCTTTCTCCTGGGATGTTTGTTGAGCCTTCGTTGAGTACTGTAGGACTTGTGGAGACCTCTGAAGTTGGGTAACGAAGTCTCCACTTTACACTTCCCGACAACCCGTAATATGATTACCACAGCCTGATATTATCACTAGAAACACTATTCTATGATTTTCAAATAGTTTGGAATCCATACTCCAAAAAAAAAAACACTGTGAAAGCAATGAAAATTACGAGCACGTACCAGCTTCCCACTTGCGCTCGTTCGCCACTGGTATTCTGTCATTTATTATTCATAAAAACACTCACACTTTATATTTTTATTACTATATAACACTTATATATATCTGCAGTCTTTATCCATAAGTTTCCTGCAGTAATAGAAGTATATTGTCACTGTAGGCATTCAATTTCTCTTTCAGTAAAATACGTAGCATTCACTTTCATGTCCTGTATACTAGCGTTGAGAGCGAATCTGTCACTTTCACTTCCACTTTCATAACTCATAGTATTCATACATGCTAGAGTGAAACTTTCACCTTCATTACTCCTAGTATATATACTCATATTCTTATATTACTACTCATTTACATTTCTATTTACATTCTCTTATATTTACATTATTTACATTTCTATTTTATTTACACTAGGTTATGCACTGTCACTTGCAGTAACTTATAAAACTATTTTCCACTATTCAGTTATATTTACATTCACTGCTTTCACTTGCTGTTTACACATTATTTACATTTCCACTTGCACTGTTTTAGAGTCACCAGAAAGATCGTAGTCACTGTCCATCATTATCATTGATAAATTAGCCAGTTCATGTTCCACAGCAGTCACTTAGCCCTTTTCCCCTTTCCACACAAGGTTTAGTAGGGGTAGAGGTCACAGGGCCCTTTGCATGGGGCTAAAAAGCAGCGGAAATGGACAGGAGCGAATCCGACGTGGTTTCACTTTGAAAGACGACAGTAAACTGAATGGTGCTACCTAGGGGCAATGAAGGGCTGCCAATGTCAGCATGGTGACAGCTGCTAATATATACGCTATGAAATGATTGGCAGGGAAAAACCAGACAATACATAATAAATTAGGTATTTCCAGGTGAATGTAAATATCACTTAGGCTTCTCCCTTCCTTTCATACATATATTTTTATTACGAGAACAGATTATACGGCATATTTCAAGGGGAAATTACCGGGGGAAATTAGCGAACGAGTGCACGTGAGTTGTTGTCAGGTGATAATTAGCCAATTCCAGGTGTATGGGACTATCACTTACCTCATTTCTTTTTTGTATATATTATTTTGTATAAGAATAGGGCATAGGGCTTATTTCAATGGATGAAATCAGTGGAAAATTCCGGGGATGATTTACTTAGCGCAGCACGGCTGGGCAGGCGAGAGGAGAGGGTAATGGAGAGGAGGTAGGGAGGGGAGTCAAGAACGGGGAGAAATGGCTAAATTGTCAACAATGGATGGGAGTACAGATGAGATTAGGAGTGCTGACTAGTGTTGGACACTGGCAGTACTGATAGATGATACAAGCCACCACTTGTAAGCCCGGGAGGATTCAAAATAACACAGAATCACAAAAGTAACACCCCGCGGTATGATCCATTGCGCCTGAGCGTCATGAAAGTGACGCCCCGCGGTTAAGGGGTTAACAACAGTAGACAACAGGCCTGATGGACTTAACAGGGGTTCCAAACCGCGGCAACACTTACAGCGCCACACCCTCCGCCACACCTCCCACCGCACTAACATTTCCCTCCACAGACTTCTCTTGAGCACCTTCCCCAGGAGCCTCAAAGTCACTCACTTCAGCCATAAACCCCTCGAAGTCCAATGCTGACATTTCTGACATTGCATCCTCTTCATCCTCAACAGGAACAGGAGCAGACGATGAAGCTGGTTCCTCAGTTTCACTAACTTGAGCCCGCTGTGTGTAACTTGTTATGAACGTCTGTCTTCTGTTTATTTCCTGCCTGTGCCTGTTTGTGTAGAAACGGGAGAGTTTGTCGATACCAACCAGAACCTCCTCCGTTCTTAGGCTGCTAACTTCCTGTTCCTTCACCTCTTCCCTGAGCTTATCCACGGCAGCAAGGATCTTGCTTATTCTTAACATACACAGCTCAGCCCTGCCCTCCATCACACTAGGCTGCTCAACTTGACTCTGCCTGGCGTCAGGCTCTGCGTCAGCCTCATCTTTCCATTGCAACACTTCCTTGGGAGGCTGTTCCTCATTAGCAGCGTGCACTTCTCATAAGTCCGCCAATGTAACGTCCTCGAAACCTGGTACAGCTTGTGCTGCTGTCAGTTTTGCTGCCTCAGCCTCGCCCAGTGGTTGAATGGCCGTCTCCTGGGTCGTGCATAAGTGAGGCACAAGCATTCACCATGCATGGTTCACCATTGCAGATGTAATCTGGTACCAGGCTCGTAGGAGAAATTCAACTGCATCCTTCACTGTAAAATGACGCCAAAATGCCTCAACAGCCATGGCACCTGTGGTGGGTCAGGATACAGCTGCTGGCGGATGTGGAATGGGAGCAGATGCCTCATCGAGGTCTTCGTTGTAATCTTCTTGTAGGGCACGAAGCTCCTCTTGTGTGTCGGTCTTCTTGCGTAGGTAGTCGTACACTTGCTTATGGTAGAAGTGTTCACAGTGGCGATCAGTTCTTGATCCAGTGGCTGCACTAGCAACATCGTGCGGAGCAGCAGAAACACAACACGACAATCCTTGTGCAGATCTTCTAGGTATGGAGGGTGACTTGGTGCATTGTCCAGCACAAGGAGCATCTTAAATGGAATGTCCAGTTCCCGACACTTGGCCCTGGCATCGGGGACGCAGCACCTCGTTAACCAGTCTGCCATAATGTTCCCGGTCATCCAACCATTTGCAGACTTGTACCTGTACATGCCACTTGTGTCCATGTTCGTGAGGTTTTTGTAACACCCTGGGTGTGAAGCTGTGTGTACAACAACTGGCCTCAGCTTGTGGCTCCCAGACAGGTTTACAGCGAACATTACCGTCATCTTACGCTTCTGGAGCTTGCGACCAGGGGCTTGTTTCTGTCTTTTAGCGATGTAAGTTGATTTGGGCAAGGCCTTGTAGTATAACGACGTTTCATCGACGTTGTAGATCTGATCCTTGGTGTACTGTCCCTCTTCAAGAAGCACTCTAAATATCGCAGGATAGTCTCTCGTGGCCAGCTCATTGACAGAGGCACGTTCACCAGACACTCTGACCCGACGGAGTTCCTTGTGCTTGAGAAAATGGTCCAGCCATCCAACCGATGCCTTGAAAGGTTTGTCCACATTTAACTTGTGAGGTGCTGCCTTGTAAAAGGGCTGGGCTTGGTTCCGAATAAATCTTCCATTCAGTGGAACACCTTCCTTCTCCATCCTCATTATGAAGGTGGCAAGATACCATTCCATTAGTATCATCGCACAATTTCCCACCCGCGAACGGCTGTCTAGGTCAGAGGCACCATACATCTTCACTACAGCCCTTATGGCACCACGGTTCTTCCACACTGTTCTCACTGTTGATTCAGCCAGTCCCAGGGCTTTCCCGATGGTGGTGTTTCCTTGACCCTCCTCCTTCATCTTGATGATCTCTAACTTGGTGGCATGCGTCAGAAGTTTCTTAACTCTTGGGGTTGGAGCCATGGTGCAGCGAAGTACAGGCCAGGATGGAGCAACAAAAAAAACGCCACACGTTGTACACAACAGGTTAGCTGTAAAGAGCGGATCCGCACTGTGCATGAGCCAGGACTGTTATGGTGCGTCCACCACCTTGTACCCCAAGCTGCGCAGCAGAATGCCCGGGAATTTCTGCACATCAACATGACAACACATGACGCGCTGTGTGAGGGGTGGTCGCGTAATGATAGAAAATGGCATTTTTGAGCCACTCCTTGCCTCTACCTCGCATTCTGTGAGATAAACTCGCGCATTCAAGGTTTTTGGTTATGATTTTTGGTCACTCACGCACAATGCGAATCACGCACTGTGATGACGCCCACTGTGCGAGCCTACTGTGTGTATATATATATATACATACTGTATATATATCCAAGATCCAACGTAATAGAGCCAAAGGCTTGTCCGGGACTTGGGAAAATGCCCCCTGGACAGGTACTTATGGACTCTAACCTAACCTAACTTTGAAAACCACCTAAATAACTCACTACCAGACATGCACAGCACCTATTTAAGACCCTATTCACACAAATAAGGGACAGAATGCATGAAATAAATGAAAAGGAACCAGAGAATGAGGAATTAGAAGTGAGTGTGGAAAATATTTAGTAGTGTACAGGGCACCTATGACACGTCCGTGGCCATCACGAAGATTAACCCACCTCCTCTATGGCTCTGACAGTGGTGAAAGTGCTCTTGAAGCATGTACAGTAATCCAGTGTTGTGCTGCACTTAATCCTTTGCACTGTGCATTATAATTGTTTAACACTGCACATTCTGTTCTTACTTGCACCAAGCCAGTTGCAACACGCCAGTGTTGCTCTCTGCACTTAATCCTTTGCACTCTGAATTCTAATTTCTTAACACTGCACAACACTGTAAATTCCCATGTGGTTCAGTGGAGAGGTATTGTGGTTTATTCACTGTTTATTCACAAAAACCAGCACATGGGACAGCCATGGTGACGAGTGTGTGTTCACAACGGTAGTTAGGCGGGAACTGGGGAGGGGAGGAATGCAGGGGTGCTCTACTATGCGTGGAAACACAGCTGTTCATCACCACGCGGCAAATTTAAAGTAGGGATTAAAAATTTTTTTTTTTTTTTTTTTTTTTTTTTTTTTTTTTGTCCAAGGAACCGAGCTCAAAATGTCTGGGACTTGGGCGTCCAGATCTTAAAGGGATTACTATATATATATATAAATATTGTATATATATATATATTATATATATATATATATATATATATATATATATATATATATATATATATATATATATATATAATACTATTTGAATACTGCATTAAAGTTGATCTTTTGCTCTGATGAAAGAAACATGACAAGACAATAACCAAATTACTGCTGTGATGTAGAGTACAGTAAATAATTTCAAAGAATATCTAAATTGTTGCTGTATACTAGGGAATACCTAATTCATTTGGCTAAAATATGCAATATCTGTATATAGTAAGCCCGCAAAATAACAATACAGAAGATATCATACTACATCATACAGCATTGCATATTAACCTGTAGGTTGTGACTCAGGGAAAAACTGAAGTGCCTGAAGTGTAATAGAAAATAAAGAGTTTTTCCAACTGATTTTTTGGTCATACTGGCGCTCATGAAGAATTTGGCGAAGGATATGCATGTCAATTTTTAGGTCAATATGTGCCACACTTTAGCCGCCTCAGTGTACCAAAATTACAAATTTTTCACAAAATATGCTGGAACATATATATGATATATTTTTTAATTTCATTAAGGATCAATTTTAAGAGTATCCGAAGAAAGAAATCATAATGCAAAATGGGTATGCCATAAATACCAACAACAAAATAAAGGGCAGGATTTTCAAATTTAATTTGTCCCTACTGAGGTAACAGTATGTGAGCAACATCTTCTACAGAGATATGCTGCAAACTATGGGTTAATTAAGCATATAAAACAGCTTTAGTAAAATATAGTACATAACCCAATTCAACTTCACACGGTAATTTCAACAAACAAGCAGCACCACATTCACTCATATACACACAATTTGGGGGTAAAACCACCTCATTATTTTCACATACCACCAAGCAAGAATTCTCCACTTGCAATACCAGAGAAAATGAGAATTAGTTATGTCTGAACACATGGCAGCATTCAACAGTTGGGAATAAGGTCTTCCCAAGATAGTGTGGCACATACTCAGCTGCACACATCTCATGAGGTAAAGAAATCCAGCATGAATATAGAGATATAAGCAGGTATCCTGTACAATCAATCTTTTCAGCAATAAGTATTTGTACATAGAGATGAGAGCACACACAGAGAGGATGCACACAGCCACAAGGTTCAGACAATCCTCGTTATAAGTAATGGATGTACATAAAATATTAATTTTAACATACTACTGCTAATGTAAATTTGTGGAGACTGGCAAATTTGTCTCACAGGAAACAAAGAAACTTTATGAGGCAATTATTCTATTACATATTGTAGACTTCATAGCGAAAGAAAGGCTTATAACAAGGACTTACTGCACTGTATACACAATATCCCTACTTAGAACACATTACAAGCCAAAATTAATTCCTGCTCACACACTTACAGGTGATAACAATGCCCTCGTCATCGTCATCACTGTCGATGTTGTTACCATCGTGTGTGTCTCTCTGAGGCTCATTCAGCCTCAGCTTCACAGTCCTCGTGCCAGAAGTCATCTATGCACACTCCTTGCTTCTCCTACCGTCCACACTCTCCTCTTCTCTCGGTTGTTTGTAACAATTAGAGTTTCAAGAATCCATTGTTCCAGAGTCATCTGTGAGCACTGTCCTCTTCATCTACTATCTTCTCTCTCCTCTTCGCTGTTTTCAAGCAGTTCAAGTACAGTATTCATTACTCTATATGTTTCTGCACAAGCTACCCACTCACCTCCACCCACACTCTCCTCTCCTTTACACTGTGGAAATTCAACAGGTCATTCTTCCAGAGCCATTTAAAAACACTCCCCACTTCAACACCCTCCACTCTTTCCTCTTTGCTGTTTGGAAATGTTACTCATAAAAACAAAGGTTAACACTTCCCTGTTTGTGAAATACTTAAAGCATGGTTTCCAATTCAGTGCCAATACTTCTCTCTATTGTCTGCAGATGTTACTGATATGTACAGGAGAGGTTCATGAATGCACTGTTCTATAGTCATCTACAAACACTCTCCAATCACCTACCCTCCACATACTCCGCTCCTCTACATTCCACTGTATGTAAATATTACTGTTACGAGAGGGCTCGTGAGTCCATAATTTCAGAGTCATCTAAGAACACTCTCCACTTCATGTACTGTCTATATTCTCCACTGTTTTGAAATGCATCTGATGTGTACAATGATTCAACTACTCATTGCTGGAAAGCAAATATCCTCTGTTGCTTCACCTACATTTTACATTATCCTTTCTATATTGTAGATTCATTCATTCATTCATTCATTGCCAGATGCCATGTATCCCAAACAGGGTGGCCCAGGGCTCAGAGTTAACTGTTTTACAGGGAGGGGCACTAATCCTCCACCAACCCCACTTGACACGTAGGCAGATGCTAC
Organism: Coenobita brevimanus; assembly: GCF_032717465.1. Classification (NCBI taxonomy): domain Eukaryota; kingdom Metazoa; phylum Arthropoda; class Malacostraca; order Decapoda; family Coenobitidae; genus Coenobita; species Coenobita brevimanus. The sequence goes on from NC_137013.1 coordinate 30,150,954, forward strand.
TATTAAATACAAAGATTCAATACTTCAGCACTACTGAGTTACTGACATACTTTCAAAACCTCTCTCCATTACTATCAAACATTAATGACACATACAGAAGGTTAAGAATTCAATGTTCAAGAGTCACTTTCCTTTCTGCTCTCTTCAGCTTTCATGATGAATACACAGGTTCAATAATTTACTGCTCCACAGTTATATTTAGGAATCATGTAGATGGGGGTTTGATTTCACCCATGGGCGAACACTGAAAAGTGCAGCACTACAGTGTGACTTGTCATGTGTTCTCATATGTTCACACATTGCTCAGGTTCTATCAGTGAAATAAAAAGATCTGCACATACACAAACAGAACCTCTCCAACAGATGAACCTTCCACATGAATTTCACACACCGTACTCAAAAGTGTCTCAAACACACAGCCATGTGTGGAGCACTGGGTGGAGGCAGATTACATTTATGTGATAGAAAATTGTGTCTTTTGGATCTAAGAATCATTTGGCCTTAAAAACAGCTTGAACATGCCTAGTACAGCTGCCCACCCAAGTATATAAGGCATGTGTATGCTGGCTGTTACAATTCATTCATTCACTTATTACCCTCACTCTCCTTTCTACAACCTGCAAATGTCACTACTGTGTGCATATTTTCAATTATCCATGACTCTGCCTATGGGAAGTGAAAAGGTCCACTTTTCATAATCTTATCTACACTGATTACTTTTTCTGATAAATATTACATCTATGTTTAAACAGTATTTCTATCAAACATGAATAAAATTTTAATTCCTCCATTAATATGACCTTTTATTGTTTTTTTTTATTCCTGGTGGGGTCAAATGTACTTATTCAGATAAGGAAGCACTGCTCTTGCTGCAGTGATTTCAAATAACCTCCATTACTCCCTCCTGTACAAAAACAGCCTTATAATTTAATTCTGCATCAGACAATCTAATTCAGCTTAGGAGTGACCCTACTCCTCAAACTGAACGAGTTAACCTCCTTCATACAATGTTACACTTTTTGCTTTGTTCTTGCCACCTTCTGACTATTTTTTTACTTCAATGGATACCTTCGGGTAGTGAATGGGAAGAAGGGTATGTCATCTAATCCCTATGGTACTAAAGTCTCTATTAAGCTGAAAACAAGCTGGAAGATGGGAATTAAAACATAATATTAATAATAATAATAATAATAAAGCCAATAATAATAATAATAATAATAATAATAATAACAATAATAATAATAATAATAATAATAATAATAATAATAATAATAATAATAATAATAATAATAATAATAATAATAGTAGTAGTTGTAGTAGTAATAGTAGTAGCAGTAATAAAATACTACTACTACTACTACTACTACTACTACTAATAATAATAATAACAACCATGCATTCATTCACTCATTCATCATCTAATTCTATGACACCCCATAAGAAGCGTTGGACCCCAGGGCTAGGCAAGTTGGTCCTGACATTTTAGATGAGAGTGACCAGCCTCACTTATCCCTGAGTGGCATTAGGTGAACATGAACCCCAACCACCCTTGGATATAAACCTACACTGGCTCAATCCGACTAGAGCATCTTAATTACCCACTGAACCACCAGGTGCCACAATTTGGTTATATTATTACCACCCAGCAGAGTAACTGCTTTCCTGGTGTACAGGAAACCATTTGGTTTGTCACTCAGTGTGAAGTCATTCGCAGACAGAAGGAAGAGTAAAGAATGAAAGAAAGAAAGACAAAAGAGGAAGAAAGGAAGAGAGGAAAGGTCAGCCACCCAAGTGCAGCACTACATCAAGTGAGTGGATGGTGAGTGCCCCCACCTACCACCTCATAATAATAATAATAATAATTATAATAATTCGTAAGAGGAAACAAACAACACTTAATAAGTTACCAGTTTCTTCTTTTCCAATATCTTTTACATTTCTCAATTCTATCTATCTATCTATCTATTGCCAGACGCCTCAATCCCGTTTGGGGTGGCCACAAACAAATCGCCTCCAAGTCGCCCTGTCCCCCGCCATTTCACTGCCCTGCTCCCAACTCACACCCCCCTCTCTCATATACCTCTCCACCCCATCCCTCCATCTCATCCTCGGCCTCCCCCTCTCTCATATACCTCTCCACCTCATCCCTCCATCTCATCCTCGGCCTCCCCCTCCCTCTTCCCCCCTCCACCTCACTCACATACACTCTCTTCGTCAGTCTTTCACCCTCCATCCTCTCCACATGGCCAAACCACCTCAGTGTGTTCCTCATAACGCTTCCTATTACATCCACATCCACACCACAACGCTCCTTTATATCCTCATTCGTCAGCCTGTCTCTCCATGTGACTCCACAGGCTCCTCTTAAGTAACTCATTTCCACTGCTCTCACTCTCGACTTGTGTCCTTCCAACAACGTCCAAGCTTCACTTCCGTACGTTAGAG